>NC_056733.1:1213045919-1213304065 GCF_019279795.1 Protopterus annectens | reverse complement strand
AATTTACTTTCTGTGTCTTTTCCAACATGGTTATCTCCCTCTCCTTATAAGATCTCCAGCACTGCACAAAATACTCATGCTTCACACTAACCTGTGGCTGATAATGAATATTATTTCCTTTCTCTGACCCCCTAACACATACATTCCTAAGGATATGTTTTTCCTTTGTTGTCAGCCTTTTATGCTGAGTTTGATGGTTTAGGTTTTCCATTATAACTCCCAATTCCTTTCTGCTTTCTTATTTTTTTAGTCTGTGTGCTCTGACTGCATATTCTATTCCAGACTAATCATTCATCATGTGCAGTACTATTTGTGTGGATGGGTTAAACAAGCACATTTTAAGATCATACCTCCAGTTTTCTTAGGTCCCCCTACAGACTCGTCCCCCAACCTCCTCACACCCTCTGGTCTTAAGGTTATCTTAAAAGAAATTGTTCCAGGTTTCCATGCCTTGTATAGAAGCAGAGCTGGGTGCATTGCACAATGTCATCGTATTATTTGACTTGTTGTATTATATTGTCGTATTATTATTTTTTCTTGTTTACAGATATACTGAATACACTCATAAGTAAGTATTCAGAAGTCATGTAGCTGATGTCCTTACAGGGGCATTTGCATATATTCCAAAAGTCTCCACTTCAGGAGGTTTAAAGTTTTGCTCAGGAGAAACTGTAGCTTAACTGCATCTTCTTTGCAGAGTTTACTGAATGGTTTGTCAGTCTGACCTTCCTTATCATTTCATTTGAATGTTATTTGAGATATTTTGCAGGCACTGTAATGTTTATGGACATTAAGCTTGTTTTTAATCTCTAAACACCCAATCTATTTAAGGCACAATTCCTTCCAAACCCAGTTCAAGTATAACTTGGGCAAACTTATGAGGAACTGGAAATTCATCCCTGTTTTGGCACCTATGTCTCTAATGGACACAGGCAGCCTGTGAATGGTTCATCTCCCAGGCTTCTGCTTGTAAATGCTTCATCCCTGCTTACACTTATCAAGGGTACAATAACTTGTCAGGGATTTGGGATGCATAACTAGGCTTAAAAAGGCCCCAGTGGTTATTAGGGTCTATATTAGAACACCGAACGTTCAAAATTTTGAGTGTTCTAATATCGACCCGTTTTTAGCGAACGCTGCAAATATCAAAGAAACAGAAACCGCATTTTTTTCCTAAGGAAAAAATTTGGTTGTCTGTTTCTGTTGCTTTGGTATTTTCAGCGCTGTGGTGGAAAGTTACAGGTCGGGTTCAGGTACGTGTGCAATTGTGTGGACGTGAGGGTTAGGGCTTGGTAGGTGAGTAAGGGTTAAGTCGCGGGTGAGGTGACTGTGTGATAGTGATGGACCTTAGGATTAGGGTTTGGGTTAAGGTAAGTGGATAGTTAGTGGTGTATGCATAGTTTAGTGTAAGGTTAGGTGTAAGAGTTTAGGTGTATGCGTGTGGAGTGCTGTTTGTGTGGTGTGTTTGTGTTGTGTGTATGTGTTTTGGAACAGCAATTTTTTTCCCTAGGAAAAAGTTTGCTGTTCTGAATGCTCGATGTTTTAAATTTTCGATTCATAGGGTTCGATATTAGAACACTCGACATTTTGAATGTTTGGTGTTCTAATATAGACCCAGTTATTAGCCTAGTACATACCTATGAATCGATGAACCCTCATGATAGCAATGTAGAATCTCATTGTTCTAAATACAGGCATCATGCTGTTAATGACATATATGACAGCTCCACAACATATTCTGTCTAACTGCATAATGTGCCTTTAAGAAATTTAAGACAACTATTTCTTTGTCTTCAAAATCAGAGCATGTTCATTTCTCCAAAAATGGATTTGTTTTCAAAATTATTGCTTGAACCATGTAACTGCACCATTCCGAACTATAGCATACATAGAGAATACCTTGCTACATTGTTGTTAACCTTTCAGTGTTTGTTGTTAGTTTCAGCCCTTAATGACTTCATTAGGTTTCTTTCATCTAGAGTTCTTCTTCCTTGCATGCCCGATTATTGTTGTCACTCGTAGATTCATAGATTTTCTATCTATTATGTCAAACCAGCAACTCCTGGATATCTACCAACCAAAGAAAAATGTGGGCAAACTACTCTATAAATGCTCCATGGCCCAAGCTTGGAACAGACTTTCTACATACATACACTCCATTACCCAACCATTACACTTCAAAAAAGCAGCTCAAACTTTATCTACTTAATGCCAATACATGCCCATGTCAGGACCCTCCTTAACTGCTCCCTACTCTTGTATTTCATGCCCATCATAAGTGTATTCACACTATTCTCAGCCTTTTTCACTTTTTAACCTAACTGGTACTTATTTCTGGTAAATGCAATCTCTAAATACTGATTTTTTGCTGTTGATTTTGCTATTTATCTGTAGTGCTACTTGTATGTTATTATGTGTATGTTGCTCACTAATTTTTTTGGGAGTGTGAAATTTTATTTTACTGTAAAATGTTTTGTAACGGGAGCTTTTCTCCTCGGGTCTCCACTAAAAATGGACTACTCGCCCAGCTGAACTAACCCGGTTAACAAATGCCAACAAATAAAATAAATATATATGCCATTTGCCATTATGCATGTCTCAACCTATGCAGACACTGGCAATTACAGATTAACTGCATTATAGAAAGAGCGCACCATACAGAACTTCTGATACTATGCATGCAGCACAAGTAATTCATTAGATATAAACTCCTGTTATGCTTGCTTATGCATCAAATACCTGCCTTTTCAGATTGGTTGTTACCTCCCAGGAGGTACCATTGTACTGCAAACTGTTTTAAAGAAGACTGTGTGTCTAACAATACCTTTATTGACAAGCTTATTGACAAGAGTGTTTACATTCTGTTGGAATTTTATCTCAAGTTCCATAAAGGCTTAGATCTGCATCAGTCTGATTTCAGGAAGAAGGTAAGAGGAAATGAGGGCATCCAGCAAAGAGGGGGATGGATTGTGTGAGAGAAGATCTGTGACAGTCAAGCAGGAGTGGAGGACTGAATCCAGAGATGACGGCAGTTAAAACAACACCCCCGACCCCATGCAGAAAATGGGAAAAAGGGAGTTGAGGGTCATGACAGTGGTCACTGCACTGAAAATGCTCTACTTGGAGTACCTAATAGTAGTGAAGATTCAAAGGTTATGCTCCTCCTGAGTCCTATTATGGATGGCGCAGTAGTAGTGTTGTTGCCTCACAGAAAGAGGTTCTCTGGTTTGATTCTCAGCTGGGGTGCCTTCTGTGTGAAGTCTGCATGACCTTCTTGTGTTTGTGTGGGTTTTCTCCCGGTACTCCGGTTTCCTCCCATGTTACAAAGACATGCATCTGCAGTGTTTCTACCTGGGCCTCTGTTGAAAATTGACTTAGTTCCAAGTCAGACTTTCCCAGTAAACAAATAAAATGTTTAATCTTATACTGCATTTGAAAAAAAAAACTCTGTTTTCTGTATTTTTCTTTTAATTTGATGGTCTGGGGGTTGATGAATGGTTGATTGATGCATTTGCAAGAATGCAGTTTTTTTGTATTTTTCTTTTAAATTGATGGTATGGGATTTGACAAATAGGTGATTAATAAAATGTGAATCGATGATAGTTCTATCAATCACTCATCACATAATGAATTTGTATGCAGTTTTCATTTGGAGTTTGTTCATAAGTTCATTGGTGTATACTAGGCTAACAACCACTAGGGCCCTTATAAGTATATATCCATCCAACCCAAACATGACCCATAAATTTGATACACACACACACACACACACACACACACACACACTAACTAAAGTCCCTATAGGGGTGGTTTGCTGACTACCTCTGTCCATCCGAGACATAGGTGCCAAACCACAGGACAATTTCCTTTTACCTATCCATTAGTCCAAGTTGCGCTTAAACAGGTTTAAGGAGGAACTCTGCTTCACGTGGATGTTCCAGATAATGGGAATTCTCTGAGAAGCATATCTTTATCTCCAACATGTCGTATTTATTTTGCAAGTAAAATTTAGGTCTGTTGATCTAGTAGTTCTGATCCTGTTTGTTTTGCATCTAGTAATGCCTTGTATGCTAGGCAAGGACCACCTGTTAGTAGTCTGTGTGATACAGTATAAAGACACAGGGCTTTGAGGTGATCATCATAGAACATGTTGTTTACTTCCTGTATTCTTTTTGTAAGGAACCTTTGTGGAAGTTGCAGTTGCTGCATGTCTAGTCAGGTACATACCAAAGGGGGCATTATATTCCATGATAGGGCTGATGAGGGCTGAGTACAGTACTACAAGGATCTCTCTGAACCTAGATGCCGTGCTCTTGCTTATAAGATAAGTAACATAGAAGGATTTTCTTACTACTTTAGACACATTATTTATTTATTTATTGACATTTGTTAACCAGGTTAGTCCAACTGGGCTTGAGGCCCATTTTTGGTGGAGACCCAAGGCGAAAAGCTCCAAAAAGAGCAGTTACATGAAAATCAGTATTGCAGTTAAAACGTTTTAAGTACATCCATCAATGAGAGATAGTACAAGGATCAAAAATAACAAATTTGTTAATACGGAATAGAGAGCTTACATGATTTGACAAAAAGCACAAAATTTATGCAAAGCAGTCATGTATTTACATAAGAGAATTTTGTATCTTAATTGCTAAAAAGCACTTGTTTATGTTGAATTGTAGCAGGGACAAATCTTGGAGTTGAGCATATGGTGTTTTAGTTCATTTTTAAAGTGTAATGGGTGGGTGATGTTACGTATGTTTAACGGAAGTTTGTTCCAAGTGAGGGCAACATAATATTTATATAGTAGTTTACCAACTGTTTTCTTAGGTTGGTAGATGTCAAGTAGTTGCTGGTTAGAGGTACAGAGGGTCTGAGGTGGAGTATAGGTAGAGATAAAGGATGAAATAGATGGACAGGATGAAGGTTTGTAAAGCATGTTGTGCAGCATTTGAAATTGAGATAGCTGAAGTTGTTGGGGGAGCTCAAGCCGTTGGAGGAGCTCAAGCCATTGGAGAGAGTTTAGAGCAATGCAGTGATGAGCATTGTAAGGAGAGTTTGTGATAAATTTGCAATTTTGTGGTAAACTTGTTGGAGCTTGTTTAGGGTTGTAGTTTGAACACGTGGATCAAAGGCTAGGTTACTATCCACACGAGTTCCCAGATCATAAACTAGTGAATCAACATTTTGTAAAAACCAATAAAATGAAGTGGCACCACCACGGAGTAAATGTTCCAGCGATGTAAAAAAATAAAAATAATGTAGAAGGTATAGGACATCCACAGGAACAAACCACAGCTAGCAAAAAATCTTTAGATGATAAAATGTCTCTCTACTGTTGTAGTATAAATCTCCTGGTGCAAACACAATTCTGTTAATCACACCATATAATCGAAAAAACACTTATTAACAACAATGGTAAGCACTTTCACATATAAGGCTTCTTCAGACCAAACAAATACAAATGTGTGCACACATACAGCCTCTCTTATATAGGCCTCCTCATGAATTATTCATTGATTCAGTAAAATTACTCATGCTGACATCATTTACTGACCTATATAAATATATATATATATATATATATATATATATATATATCTACATAAAACAGTATTTTTGTAATAATTAATGTTCTAAAAAATTCTTACATGTTAAAAACAATCCTTAAAACATCTCTTGTCATTATGAAATTATCATGGCAGTATGTAAAGTCAGTAAAAAACACTTTCAAAAATGATGCCTTGCATCTAAATACAAAATATAAAAATATATTTGTAGGTGAAGGCTGAATAAATAAATAACAATTCACACACACACACACACACACAGACATATATCTATATATATATATATATATATATATATATATATATATATATATATATATATATATAAAAGACATTAATAAATAAATGTATATATATAAAAATATGTATATATAAAAAGTATGTGTGTGTGTGTGTGTGTGTGTGTGTAAAGGGGGGGGGGTTATCATCTAAAGATTTTTTGCTAGCTGTAGTTTGTTCCTGTGGATGATCTATACCTTCTAAATCAATATTTTGTGATGAGGGCATCATATATTTCTATGAGTCTTGACTTGCACACAATAGAAGGCCAGCTATCAGCTGTGGTTGTCTTCTTGTTACTTCAGAGAAGTCTTTTGGTTGTCTTCTAAGAATTAGCTGCTGGATAAAGCACCTTCTTCTATGACAGGGCATAAAGACAGCACTGGATACCTTAGTCTCACTTTGTTTTGATATTTTCAGTGCCTTCTAGATGGAGACTACATGCTTATAATATTTGATTAAATGCTGTTGGAGCTGTACTTTTCTTTGTTTATTCACTAGCTATTCATTGCTTTTGCCATATGATTTCCAAAATCTACAGTGGCAGCAGGTTTGAATTTTGTATATTTTTCAGTGCTTTGAGCCTGTTTGCTTCTGTCCTACATACTTTGTAGTTTTCTAATCTGGAAAAAATGTTGCTATCTACTATCCGGGATTTTGTACTGTACCTCCTTAGGGCTTCAACAACTGAGTCTCACAACTGTGTAAAGTTCTACCATAATGTCTTTGGAACTAATGTTCTTTAGAGGGTTTTTTGAGTTCTGTTAAAACCCAACTCATCACAAATACAAAACTGTTTTCAAGTGTTGTACTTAATTTTCACTCGCTTTATGTGTTTGTTAATTTGCTTGCTATTTTTATTTGTATGTATATAAAATTCTACAGTTATGGTTTTTGTTAGTGTTTTTCTTGTATCTTTATAGCCTAGTGAATACCTTCCTTAACAAATGAGGAGCTCATCTTTGTAGTGTAATAAAGTAATGCTTTTAGAGTGCTTTCCAGCTTGCATCTCATTATTTTCAAAAAAAGACCTGACATCAGAAATAATTGATATGCAAAATCAAAGATTAGAAAGTCATCTAACATCCTTAATTTACACCTGAAGCATTTTTTAAATGACATCCAAAGGTCAAACTCCCATTAGTGACTGCAAAATAAGACAATACTTGCAGTGGATCTGGGAGCCTTTTCTTTTCATAGAAGTGCACCAGTGGGTTTTGACTAGCCAAGAATGGGAAACCGCTAATGATCACAGATAAATTAGAGAAAGATCCAGGAAGTGCAGATCCATGAATTATACAAGAAATGGATTATGAAACTGCTTCTCACTGGTCCATAAGCGACTTTGATGTTCTCAGTGGGAGTCCAAACTGCTGTTTGAAAAAAAAAAAAAAAAAAGATTCTTAAAAAAAAAAAAAAAACTGTCAGTAGATTTGAAGATGGATTTGTAAATATGTGTTTACAAGTATTGGAGGGTTAGTCATCCAATTAAAGCAGACTTTGTTATATTGAATATGCCTTATACTGTTGCTTTTTTCATTTATATGCCTAGGAAAAGCACAGTGCATGTATGAGATGCTCACAATGCATGCGTCCTTTACCCCCACTGTATGTACTGTCTGCACTTCTGTATCTGCCCTGCTAGCGCCATTTAGTGAAGTACAGCAATTTGTTCCATCCCAGGTCTACAGTCACTGCAGTCAGGAAACTGCTGGGAAGTAAATAGTTTATTGATTTGAAAGACATGCAAACTGATAACTATTTTATTTAGTTACTTATTTTATTTTACATTTGTTGACTGGGAAAGTCCGACTGGAACGAGATCCATTTACAGCGGAGTCCCGGGGAGAAAAGCTCCACAATTAAGCAATATGTACAGTGGTATTTATACAATCCAAGATATTTCATACACATTTACAATGGTTTGTTCAAGCAAGATTAGTTTATACATATTAGGCCCTGAATGGCAGTTTTATAGGCCTTGGGAGAAAAAAAACTCCACAGTAACAATGCAGTCAGCAGAGGCATCACACAAGACAGTATAAATTGACAATATTTTGTACTGAGCTTAACATTTGTTATATTATTTTATGTGATTACAAGTATGTTTTCCCTGTGCCAAACAAAAATGTAACTGGAACACAGGACTACAGTCAAGAGTAGCAGTAAGGGAACTGTAAATTGTTACAGGTTCTGAATGGCAGAACTCCATTGGCAGGATTTATTGTCGTTTTGAATTGATTTATTTTCTAGCTTGTCTCCTTTAACCTGTGCTGAGCTGAGCTCACCAAGGGTTAAAACTCAGTACTTTGAAAAGCATGGAAAGCCATGAACTGTGAGATTTTCATAAAAACAAATTAAAAAAAAGAATCTGCACTGCACTACTTTGCACTCAGCACACCACCACTGTTAGACTCGCTTTATAGTGGGTTGGCTGTGCAAAAGCCTTTTTCTGTGTAAGTAGCCTTCCTAATCCATACAGTGTTAGAAATGTAAATTGAGGCTTCAGTAACCTGTGCTGTGCAAAATGAATCTCACCATTAGCTTCAAAAAAAAAAAAACCTGGATGTCTGTACCTCCCAGGCTAAGAAATTAGGCACCCCCACACTGCTCATTAATAAGTCTAAACTAAACCCTCCCAGTGTGTAAGAACAAAGGGGTCATCCACGACTATGGGCAATACAGACATATCAAACTCTTGTCATACTGAATGAAGGTTCTGGAAAGGGTGATTGATAAAAGAATATACAGGATAGTAAAAAAATACATGGGAGATGAGCAGTTTAAATTCAAATCAAGGTGCAGCACAACTGGATCGATGTTTGCAGTGAGACAGATAGTTGAGAAGAAGCTAAACATGAAGAAAGAGTCCAGGTGGTCATTATTACTCCTGGAGAAAGCATATGACAAGATCCCAAAAATACAACTGATTTGGGCAGTTCTGTGGTGTTTTGAAATCCCAGAATTAGTGCAGGCTGTGTAAGGATCCAATGACTCAAGTACGAACAGTGTTTCTTCTCACAGAGGGATTTCCTGTGAGACTTGGTATGCAACAAGGTTCCAGTTCTGAGCCCTATGCCTGTATTCTGTCTCACACAGGCTAGTGAGGGGAGATCTATGCCTGGCATACAGGGCATTGTCAGACCCCAGTCTAATGTACCTCCTGCAAATCCGCAAAACAAACAGAACCAGAATTATCTCTTCTAGAGACTTAAAACTTGCCTGTGATATAAATAGGACCTGCTGGAGAGACAGGTATGTATCCCAGAGACTAACCCTTCTCTGGAACAGGCTCCCACGCCATGTGAAGCACAGTTCCTCCCTAACCCAGGGTCATTAGCCTAGTAAACACTTATGAACCTGTGAACTACTGGGTCATCACTAAAGGGAGTGTTGCTAATATGATAGTTACTAGGGCTGGATGACTTTCCAAAGGATACTGTTATGCATTTCTTGGTATTTAGTTTAAGTTCATGGCTCTGACACAAGTTGTCTGTGTCAGCCCATCCTGGGGAACATTTGTGTTGGTGGGGGATTCTATGACTGCTCCTAATTTGCAGTCATCTGCACACTTATTCAGCCAAATGACCTTGACACATTAGTCGTGACTTCAGAGTAGTAAATGTCAAAAAGGAGCCATCCAAGGACCAGTCCTTGAGTGACTCAGCTTGTGACTGACTTCTTTGTATAGGTGGATTCCAAAATTCTAACTTCCTGGGTCCTGTGAGCTATCTGGTATCCAGTGGATAACATAAGGGTTTATACCTAACCTTTTGAGTTTATCCACAATGCCACAGTGGGTATTGTGTTAAATGCCTTGGCCAGGTCAAGGTAGGCAGTGTGAACCATTTTACCTTCATCTATTGCTTTGGTGAACGTCTCTAAGAAGTCCGCCAGGTTGAGTAGGCAAGACTTGCCTTTGACAAAGCCAAATTGGATTGTGTCCAGTGTCTGGAGGTTTCTTATGTCATTATTGTTCATTTCCGTGATAATTCTTACCATGGATTTGCATATGAGACTAGTGAGACTTATGAGTCTGTGTTTCCAGGGTCTATAGATCAAACAACTTTGTGCAGAGTGATAACTGTTGCAGTACTTCATTCATGAAACATGAAGCTTGTTTGGAGGCTACAATGAAATAGCAATTCCATGGGGCCTAATAGGCCATGCTTCATCCTATTTAGAAGGTATCCTGGGATATTGTGTGGGTTTATTGATGCAGTGTTCTTGGCCTTAGAGAGAGCATTGTAGACCTGTTCTCTAGTGATATAATTGCAAGTTATATTTGATGGTATTTCCTGAGGGGAGGTTGTGGGGGACAGAAGAGTAAAGTCAGAGCTGAATTTGTCTGCCAGCAGGTTTGCTATATCTTCTGGCGCAATATAGGTGGCACCATTACCAATGAGCTCTGCAAATAATTTTGTATTGCCTTTGAGGTTGCAGACATTACTAAAGAATACTTTGTGGCTGTCCTTGGCCTGGGAGGCCACATTTAGCTCAAATATGGCTTTGGTAGACTTTATTTGTCCTCAGAGTTGTTTGTTTAGTTTAAAGAGAGTATTTTTATCCTGCTGAGCACTATTCCTCCTAATTTTTGCCATGATTTTCTTCCTTTTGTCATGCAGCCTATTGACATTGTGATTCCACTAATGTGGCTTGTTTTTGAGTTAATTCTGTACTTCTTCCTGGTGGGTACAGCTGCATCTGTGCAACTATTAACATGATTGTATATGGTTTCTGTGAACAGTTCTGCTGTCTTTAGCCTTAGAGTAGTTCCTGAACATTTTACTTCAAGGAGACTGTTTTGTGGTCTGACCTTACCAGAGAAGACACTACACTAGGGTGTGTGCAGTACTCTCCCATATTAGTGAGGACCAGATCCAGTATGTTTGTGCCCCTGGCTGGTGTACTCGCAATCTGGTCCAAAGAGTTTGTGTTTACAAAATTCAGGAATCTCTGTGCCTGCACATTGTGTCATATCTGATTCCCAGTTAATAGTGGGATAATTAAAGTGGCCCATGAATATGGTATTGGGTTGGATGGTGAGTGTTTCCAGTAAGTTTAAATGCATGCTATGGGTTTCCTGGGTCATAGAGAGGGACCTATAGCTTGCAAAGAAGTGGTGTTGGATTTTGCGTGTGGTGGTTTGAATGTGGAGATGCTGACGTGCATCATCCTGTTTGACCAACCTTGAGGTATATTTATTTTTGATGTAAACTGAGACACCTCCATCTTTAGTCCCTGATTGTGTAGTAACTGCTCTAAATGTATGGAAGGTGTTCTAGCCTTGCAATTAAAAATAAAACGGCTACATCACCAGCTCCTTTAAAAGCATAATCATTTTGGACAATATTGTAGCCAAATGACAGTATTTCTTCATTTTTGTGTATGATTTACTCCAGCTTTCTGTTACTGCAATTATGTAAAGGATGTGGAGAAATATCCAGCTATCCGGGTCTGTTGTTCTGTTCAGCACGCTATGAGAATTTATTTGACATAGTGTTTAATCCAAAAGGGCTGCTCTAGAAAGGTATATTATGTATGGTGGGTCTTGGGTTAGGGTGAATGTACCCACATTTTACAAGTAATTTGTGTTTAAGTTTGAAATGATGTTTGCATTTCTGCAGTAATGTTTGGCTATATCTGGCTTATTTAAATCTACGTTTGTTTTCTTGGTAGATATTTTAAGGTTAAAAGGTCAATTGTGTTAGATCTGAATATCTGGTGGCTTATTGTTTCACTATTAACTGGTTTTAGATTGGGTGCTTGTGTGGGAATGGAAGGGTAATAGAAGCATAATATCCACATTTTTGGAGTGGTTAATTACCAGGTGACCCTTTTATTGTGCCAGTGCTAATAGGTGTTATAGTGTTTGATATATGCTGCACTCCCGATTTACTAGGCTGTGCAAGCTTAGGCAGGAACTTTTTAACAACATCAGTATGTGATAGTTTGCTGGGTATTTGTGTGGAATGCATTGGTGGTTTTGTTTGTTGGTGAGGGGGAAGCTTCCAGTATAGTATATAGGAAAGTATTGTTTTTTCTAACTAATCTTTAAATAATGAATTATGCACTCTTTCTACACCAAAACTGTGGACAGTGATAAATCTTTTTCACTAGGGCATGTTTTGGTCTTTTTATGCATCTTCAAGAACACATCAGTTCTAATATAAACACATTTGACGTTGCTCTTATATCAAATACCCCACAGCAACATTGTACCATGTAATTAATCAATTTGGAGGGATATGTAATCAGCTATCTAATCATAATAACAAATGTTGTCTGTATTAGTTGAGAGGAATTGTTTAAACTGACTGCTTACAAAGCATATGGATGCTACACCAGGAATTCCCACTAGCAGGACTCCAGTGTAATAAAAAGCCACAATGGACGAGTATTCTGCTGAAGGTTTCTTCCTTTACATTTTGGTAGACATTTGTCGAATATATCCCAAAAGCCTTTTTCATGAAAAAATAGATACCACTTCCTATTTTCTGACTACATCTTTAGACAGATTCTGAAAGTTCATGTGTCTCAATACATATCACTTTTTTGAAATCATGGGCAACATGGTATCTGTCTGTGGTTACGACGGCTGCATTACAGCTTCAGGGTTTGAGATATGATGCTTTCTCATGGTCATAGTCTGAGTGGAGCTTGTGCTTCCCCTTCCTCTCTGTGGCTTTTCTTCAGATAATCAGGCTTCTTACTCTCCTTTTCCATCCACAAATTGTTTGTTGACCTGTTAGTGAATATTTACTTGTTCATCGGTTCGTACGTAGGTACTAGGCTATCGGCCCGAGGGCCTACATAAGCCTAGCCAATAAGGTTCCCTGGCTTACGCCACTCAAGAAAGTTATTTTTCTGTGCCACTGTCGAGCAGAGACACAGAAGTGATCCCCGGGGTGTATTTCCTATTTCCCATCCACTCATCAAGATTTTTCTTTAAGAGTGCTAATGAGGAACTTTGCTTGACATAGATGGGTAACCTGTTCCAGAGTATGGGAAGACTCTGGGACAGGAATCTATCCCTCCAGCATGTCCTGTTTATTGTGGTGACAAGGTTTAGGTCCCTAGAGCGTGTAGCTTGGAGGGATTGGGATTTCTTTAGGTGTAGCATGTCCAACAGCTCTGGGTTTGACATAGCTTTATATGCTAGGCAGAGTTCACCCCAGAGTAGGCGATATGCTACGGAGGAAAGCTGGAGTTTTTTGAGACGGTCAGTGTAGGCATCTGTTTGAGGCCAGTAATCCTCTTTGTGAGGTACTTCTGTGGCCTTTCCAGCTGCTGCAGATGTCTTGTGAGGTACATTCCAAAAGGGGCATTGTACTCTATAATGGGTCTAATGCGTGTCGAGGAGAGAGGAACAATGACCTATTTTTTCCTGGATGCGAACCCTTTTATGATGAGGTGTGCCACATAGAAGGACTTCCTGACTATTGTGGCGATTTGACTGTCAAAGGACAGACTACTGTCCACCTGGGTCCCAAGGTCTCTTATCACACATTCGGTGTTAATTAGACTGCTGTCTATGTGGTAGTTCATGGGTACAGAGTTTTTACCACAGGGGATGACAATGCACTTTTTGGCATTGAGCTTGAGGCCATGGCTCTGACACCAGGCATCTGTCTCAGCGAGGCCCTTCTGTAGGTTCATAGGTAGGTACTAGGCTATCTGCCCTGGGGCCTATACAAGCCCAGCCAAAAAGGTACCCTGGCTTTTGCCACCCAAGAAAATTATTTTCCTGTGCCACTGTCGAGCAGAGCCACAGAGGTGATCCCTGGGGTGAATTTCCTATTTCCCATACAATCATCAAGATTTTTCTTCAAGAGTGTTAATGAGGAGCTTTGTTTGATATAGATAGGTAATTGATTCCAGAGTGTGGGAAGTCTCTGGGACAGGAATCTTCCCTCTGGCATGTTCTGTTTATTGTGGTGACAAGGTTTAGATCCCTAGAGCGTGTAGCTCGGAGGGATTGGGATTTCTTTAAGTGGAGCATGTCCAACAGCTCTGGGTTTGACATAGCTTTGTATGTTAGGCAGAGATCACCTCCGAGTAGGTGATATGTGACAGAGTAAAGCTGGAGTTTATTTAGACAGTCTGCGTAGGGCATCTGTTTGAGGCCGGTAATCCTCTTTGTGAGGTATTTCTGCGGCCTTTCCAGTTGTTGTAGATGTCTTGTGAGGTACATACCAAAAGGGGCATTGTACTCTATAATGGGTCTAATGAGTGATGAGTAAAGGGGAACAATGACCTCTTTTTGTCTGGATGAGAAACCTTTTGTGATGAGGTGTGCCATGTAGAAGGATTTCCTGACTACTGTGGCGATGTGATTATCAAAGGAGAGATGACTGTCCACCTGTGTCCCAAGGTCTCTTATCACACTTTTGGTGTTAAGTATACTACCGCCTATGTTGTAGTTCATGGGTACAGAGTTTTTACCAAAGGGGATGACAATGCACTTTTTGGCATTGAGCTTGAGGCCATGGCTTTGACACCAGGCATCTGTCTCACTGATGCCCTTTTGTAGGATGTCCACATCGTTAGGAGTTTCGATTATGGCTCCTAGTTTGCAGTCATCTGCAAACTTCGTTAGCCAAAGACCTTCTGTGTTAGCCTGTACTTCAGAGAAGTAGATACCAAACAGGAGAAGACCCAGGACTGAACCCTGTGGTACTCCACTTGTCACTGGTCTGAAGTCGGATTTGGAGTCTGCTACTTTCACAGTGTGGGTTCGGTCAGTGAGCCAGTTGGCAACCCATCTTGTGACATAGGGATTTATACCTAGTTTAGTGAGTTTATCTATACTTCCAGAGTGGGGGATGATGTCGAAAGCCTTGGCAAGATCTAGATAGGCTGTGTGAACCATCTTTCACTTGTCTACGGCTTTGGTGACTGCTTCAAAGAAGTCTATCAGGTTTAGGAGACATGATCTGCCTTTTACAAACCCGAACTGGGTGGGATCCAGAGTTTGGAGATTACCAATGTCTTTGTTTATAAGTTCCATGATGATACGTTCCATGGCCTTGCAGGCCAGGCTCGACAGGCTAATGGGGCAGTAGTTCCCGGGGTCTGTGGTGGCTCCCCCCTTGTGGAGTGGGATAACAGTTGCTGTGCTCCATTCAGCAGGCACAAAGCCTGAGGTGAGGCTATGATTGAACATGGTACTTAGGTGGGGTGCCAGTTTGTTCTGTAGTTTGTGTAGAACGCAGCCTGGGATGTTGTCTGGTCCCATGGATGCTGTATTCTTGGCTTTGGAGAGTGTGTTTTTTACCTGTGCAGCCGTGATTACAGGAACTTTGCATTCTACCAGTATAGAGATGGGATCTTTAGGGGGTGAGAGGGGGGTAAAGTTAGCACTGAACCTATCTGCCAGGATCTTGGCAATATCAGTTGGGTCTGTATATTTAGTGCCATTGTGCTGTAACTCAGAGCAGATCTGAGTGTTGCCATTGAGATTCTTGACATAGCTATAGAATGCTTTGTGGTTGTCTTTAGAATCAGTGGTGATTTTGTTTTCATAACTAGCTTTGGAGGATTTTATCAGGGATCGCAGCTTCTTACTGAGGCAGACCAGGGAGCTCCTACACTCATGGGATTTTACTCTCTTTTGCAAGAGTTTCTTCCTTCTGTTGTACAGTTTGTTTATTGCAGGGGACCACCAGATTGGCTTCCTTTTTTTTGGAGTGTCTTGGTTCTGTTTGGGATAGCACGATCCATGCACTCATGTAAGTGCTTATAAAGTGCAATTGTGTAGGATTCAGTAGTCGTAACTGTATTGTCCATTTGCATAGGTGTCATGAAGTTCACCACTTCTGTCTTAAGAAGCATGAAGTTGGCTTTGGAGAAATTTTTTACCATGGTTTCCTTAATGGGGGGTGGAGGCAGGATGTGGATATCTAGGGTAATTAGCTTATGGACGGATCAGACCAATGAGGCGTTGACTTCAGGTGTGGAACACTGGTCCCTCATATTGGTAATGACTAGATCTAGGATATTGTTACCCCTGGTGGGGGTGTGGATAAGTTGATCCCAGGGCATTGGAGTTTATGAATTCCAGAAAGTATTGAGTGAAGGAGTTGGTACATGAGTAGTTTTCCCAGTTAATGGTGGGGTAGTTGAAATCACCCATTATTAGGGTGTTTGGTTGAACCCTAATATTTTCCAGTATATCAAGAAAAGAGGAGTGGGAATCCTGGGGCATGGTGGGTGATCTGTAGCAAGCTACAATTTGGATTGCAGTTTTGCCAAGAGTTAGTTGCATTTGGATAACCTTGGCTGCATTATGCTGAGCAACTAGCCTGGAGGTGTGGATATCCTTAATGAATATGGACACACCTCCGCCTTTGGTGTTCCTGTCCAGGTTACATGGCCGAAAAGTGTGGTATGAGTTATAGCCTGGTAGTGCAGGGGTGCTCTCTGGAGCCTTGAACCAGGTTTCAGTCAGTGCACAAATATCGATGTTCTCCATTTCAAGGAGTGCCTCGAGTGAGTGCATTTTGAGATTTAGACTTCTAGCATTGAGTAGCATCACTCTCAGTTTTTGCTTGCCTGTTCCTGTTATGGTGGTGAATTTGGCATTTGAACCTTGCCTAAAAAAGGCACTATAGGGGCGGCAAGAACCTTAGCCAGTATTCGGAATCCCAGGGGTGACAGGTGCAGGCCATCTCTGGCAAAGCATCGTGGTCTGTCAATCATGTCATCCCAGGCAACCAGATACTGGATCCCATTAGAATGACACCAGAAGCTTAGCCAATTGTTGAAGTCAATCATTTTGTCCTTGTACTGCGGTATCATTCTGGGCGATGGCAGATCGGAGAGCTCTTTCATGTCTCTTTTCATGTAGTTCAGGGAGGTACATCTCAGGTCATTCATACCACCATGGACAATGATGTCTTTGTATTAGGATTACCATCTCAGGCTATTGTGTCCTGCATGTCCTGAGATACTAAAGCAACTAATGTCTCCTAAATTTGCATAAAAAAATTACTCACTGAAACACATTAGTATTATATGAAATAATATAAACAACTCAAATTCTGCACTGGTTGTGGGTATGGATTATACTGCAAAATCTCATCTTTCCAAGAAAAAATTCCCACTCTGGGCATTTGAAAAGGGAGCAGCTCTACTTTGCAGCATATGTCATGAAAAAAAAGGGTATAAGAAATGCCAGCTCATTCAGTATGCAAAATAAATTAAGCAAAAGCTAAACAAAATAATTTAAATTGTAGACATATTTAATAGACCATGGCATCAGTTAGCTTCTGGGTTTTGTCAGTGCTAAATAATTGCAAGCATTTGAAAGAAAAATAAACAACTTAAGCAGTATTTTAAATAACAATAAGAACCTGTAATAATTGCCTTGCTCTTCCCTTAGTTCACAAAGGACTTGACTGCTTTGAACTCCCCAGTAGATAGGCCTCCTTTGTGTTTTGTGGCTCACGTGTATATCAAGAACTTCTGTCATTTTAAACATTTCCATTCAATTAATAGAGAAGCGATTTTTACAGCTGACAGTTGTATCCTCTTGGGGATAATGTACATGGAAGATTTTTTGCAGGGTAATATATATATATATATATATATATATATATATATATATATATATATATATATATATATATATAAATATATAAAGTTTACAATCAAAATCTCGTTCGCACAACATGCGAACAGGAAAAGTCAAACAGGTACATTCAACATTTTAAATAATCAAAAAAAAATCTTGAATGCACACTAGCATTCATTGTTGTGGATTCAACATTTTGAATGCAGATCACACTGTAGTGGGGATCGGGAAATGTACCCTTTCCCTCACTGTAGTGCGATGTCAGAGTTTGTATATATAGGTAGCAGGGGGTTGGTGAGTGCAGGCGGGCTTGCCCCCGAGCAAAACGTTCATAGGTCATGAACGGAAGTGGGGTATTTTCTGTAAAGTTGACAATCTCGAGTTGTCGACTTTCCTTAAATACCTGGTTCAGTCAAGTTCATGTTCGTGAATTTGATTTCTGAAATTTCGGTTCAGAAATATGAACACTCGCACGTTGCAGGTGTGATATTTTGATAGTAAACCTAATATATAAACATACCTCTCAATTGTACAGATTTTCGCAGAATGTCCAGATTTTTGCATCATATTTTTGATCTGTTCCTCATAACATGCATGATTTTCTGGCAAATCACTGGGATGATTTGAAGACGGAAGTCACTAAATAATGATATACATTTGTGTTTCAGACTTCATATCCTTCAAAAATGCATACTAAGACAAATTCTGTTATTCTAGGAACTTTCTATGTTTATAAGAGCAATATTTAAAATCTGTCCCTATTTTTGGACCTTTGTCCCCCATTCTGTCAGGCATTGTCCAGACTTTTTGTGCTAATTGGTTGAGGAGTATGTGATGAGATATTTATATTTATAATGTGTGCGTACATGTTTGTGATTCTGTAGAGACACTGAGTAATGTACTTTAGATTTTTTTTGGAGGGGGGGGGCTTTTTTGGTATTGAAGTTATGTCTTATTCTGCACTCTATAAATATCATTTAGAAAAAAGAGAGACCTTTCCAAGAAAGAGAACTGAAACACTTACTAGAGTCATCTATCCATTTTAATATATGATTTTTCTGCTATCATTGTATTTTCATAAATGCATTCAATCATCATTATTTTTTTTCAGATGGGCTTTGATAAATGTATGTGGTTTGTAGTTTTGCATTGTATTGCTTATTTGTACCGACAATATACTTATTTAGTAGTAAACTGAATGACAGTGCTACATTTACTCCTTTCTCTGCATTATGATTTTAAAATTGCATTTTTAGTTTATTTGGTTTGGTTAATAAGCCGATGACTGATTGACCATTGAGAAACTTGATGCCCAGGAGCCCACATTAGCATTTACAGCTACAAATGTAGTTAACCATTTCAGTATTTATATATGGATTGATAAGCTATGTTTAACTGAAAAAGTAAAAGCTGTCATATTTCACAAAATTGTTGGTAGTAATTATTACTGAGGCCATGTGTCCTTTTGTGATTTGGCTATCAGGGTAGAATTCTAAGCAAGGGCCTCGTATAGTGAAGGGTCCATTAATGCTCTCTTTATAAGAGGTATAGGTCTCCTCTAAGAATGAGATAAAATACAGAGAAAAGACAAAGTTTGAAATGGCTTTGGCTGTACGACAAGCTATGAAGTCTTTCTGTTCTCACTGTAACTACTCTTTGTAACTTTTCTAAAAGCAATAGGGGGCATGTGAGTAGATTACGGAATTTAACTGTAGAGTTCTAGACTGGTCTAATAACAGCTGTATACAAGGGGGACATGTACAGTAGCACAGTGGATAGATTTTTCACCTCACAGCAAGAGGTTCCTCAGTTCGATTCTCGGCTGGGGTGCCTCCTGTGTGGAGCCTGCATGTCCCTCCTGTGTTCGTGTGGGTTTCCTCCCACATTCCAAAGACATGCAGTAGGTGTTTTGGACATTCTAAATTGGCCATAGGTGTGAGTGTGTGTGGTGTGGAAGCACTACCGTAGCAGGGCTTGCTACCCGGCTGTGTAAACCTTGGCTCTAGATGATTATCACTGTTGAAGTGGCACTCCAACCCCACGTGCAAAAATGGGAAAAGGGGTTACTGGTGGATGGACAGGGGGGACAGTTACCCCTCTGGCATGGGTATTAAATGAAAGATCATATTCTACAAGGATTACTAGGTTTTTTGCTATTCTGTCAACTTTTTCTTGCTGATTGTCAAATGCCAAAATGCATTTATTTTGTCATTGAAGGCAAGATTGTTTCTTCTGTATCATTGATAATGTCATTTAGAGGGAATTGGTGCCAGTGGAGTTAAAAGTAACAGTCCCAGTTTTAAAGTCACTTGCATTTTTTGTTGAAACAGAAACGTGTGTCTGGTTGTCATTTGAGACTTGAATTCCAAAGAGAGTAGTCACAGGACAGATCCTTGATGGAATCCTGTGGTGATAATATGATATGGACAGGTGTCATCTTCTTCTTCTTACTTGTTAAGTACCATTATATAGACAGTTCTAGTCCCAAAAGATTATGACTTAATTTACCTTTAGACCCCTGTGTTTAAGTATAATTCCATAATGGGCCATATTACCTTACCATATCACAGTAAGCTGCCTACATAGATGAACATTCACCCAGGACAGTAGTTGCACATTCAAAGGTATTTATGACATTAAGCATGCAAAATATTTAATATTTTATTTTTATTTTATTTTACATTTGTTAACCTGATCTGACTGAGCCGAAAAGGCCCTTTTTCAGCAGAGGCCCAGGGAGAAAAGCTACACATAGAAAAATTACAGATACATTTAGACATGATCATTATACACACAAATTACAAAAGACATGCTTTTACAGTGGTATGCAGCACATCAACAGTTACAGTGGAGAGAACAAACAAAAAAAATATTTAAAAATAAAGGTACTCAATAGATTTGTGGTGTACAGCTGAAAGTTGTAACATAGGTAGAATACATACATAGTACACAGGTACAGTACATACATTGTAGATTAGCCAGTGTTTGTGAGAATAATTTTCAATCTTAATCAAGTACTCTAGGTTTAGTATGTGTACCTTATCTGCTTTCACTAGCCTGGGGAGCAATCATGGCACTGCCAACTTTGCTTGAGATGTTGCCTGATGAGGTCTTTAAAGGAGGCTTTGGATGATGTGTTTTGAATGCTAGTAGGGACAGAGTTCCATTTTTTAGCCACTGAACTACTATATAATGTATATCCAAAGCTATTGTAGCTGTTTATGTCTTCTAGTAGTAGCTTGCTTGATGATCTAAGAGGCCTTTTGGCTGAGTGATGTTGTATTAGGCTTTTGAAGGCAGGACACTTATTGGGGAGGTAATAGATAGAATGACAGAGGCAGAGCTGATTGTAGGTTAGGAGGTTGGGCAGTTCAAGCCAGTGGAGCTGTCTCAAAGCAGTACATTGATGAGTTCTATATGAGCAATTTGCAGCAAAGCAGGCAATTCTGTTATAGCAGGCTTCCATTTTGCTTAGTTCAGTTTTGTTGAGATTAGTCAGAATGGGAGATGCATAGAGTTGGGTGGATAGAAGTTGGGAGCAAACAATAGCTGATCTTGTGTTGTTGGTAAGAAATGGTTTGATATGGTAGAGTGATCCCAGTTTGGCATGTATTTTTTTAATAGTTAAGATGAGATGACTATCCATTTTTAGGTGGGAGTCTATGGTTATTCTCAATAGCTTAGCCTGTGCCACTGGAGCGATTGGAGTGGCATTTGTGGAGTAGATAGTGAATTGACTGTTATTAGTGTTTTTGTTAAAACTGGTTATAATCAGCTGAGTTTTCTTTGGATTGAGGATAAGTTGGGCTTTGGTTAGGTAGTTTTCAATGTCAGAGAATGCTAGTTGAGTTGTTTTTAAGGAGGGTGGGAATGTTTTGTGCAGCACAGATTAAGGTAGTGTCATCTGCATACTGAATGATAGATGCATGCTGTGTGGAGGTATGGAGGTCATTTGTGAAGATTGTGAATAGTAGTGGTCCTAAGATATAACCCTGTGGGACTCCTATAGTTATGGGCAGCTGAGGAGAGAGAGAATTTTCCCATTTCATAGCATGGTACCTGTCAGTTAAGTAGCTTTGGAACCAGGTAAGAGTGGAATTTGATAGGTGATACTGGTTTAGTTTGTTTAGCAGGATTTGGTGTGAGACTGTATCAAATGCTTTGGACATATCTAAAAAAAGAGTTGACACCTGCAGGCCTTCATTTTTGAGATGGTTTACTGTGTCTGTGAAGCAGAGGAGGGCTGTAGTGGTACTATGGGCAGGTCTGAAACCATGCTGAGTAGGTGACAAGATGTTGCTGTCTAGGAGATATTTTAGCATCTGAGTATGGATGCATTTTCTAGGATTTTGGCCAGGGGAGAGTAAAGCAATGAGTCTATAGTAATTAAGTTCAGTGGAGGTCCCAACTTTATGTATGGGTGTAACATAGGATATTTTCCAGAGTTTGGGCACATAGTTTTCAACAATTGATCTGTTTATGAGAGTGGAAATTGGGATAGCAATAGCATCTGCTGTGAGTTTCAAGAAATAGCTGGGGAGTAGGTTGGCTGCTTTTGATGAGGATTTTAGTTTGGAGAGCATGCTTTTGATTGAAGTGGTGGAAACTGTTTTGAGGATAAAGCTTGTATTAGTGTTATTTGTGTTGGGGGGGGTAGTGAGGAAGGAACTGTCCTGTGATGCTACGGATAGAATTGAGTTCACAAAGTGGGAGTTGAATTGTGTTTCGATGGGAACTTTAGTGTCAGGGGTGATTGATTTGGGGGTAGAATTTTGGGTGGATTTTAGCAGCTGGTTTACATTTTTCCAAAATTTTTTGGGGTTATGTTGGTATTTAATTTGTAATGTCGTGTAGTAGGATTTTTTGTCCAGCCTAATGCATTTTTTTGCACAGTTGCGCAGTTCTTGGTACTTAGTTAGGCTTTGTGTTTCTTTGTTTTTTTGATAGTAAAGCCAGGCAGCATCTCTGGACTTGAGGATTTGTTTGGTTTCTTTACTGAGCCAGGGGTTTGTAGAGGTTCTAACCTTGATTTTGCACAATGGAGCGGCAGTGTCTAGTTGGTGTAGAAATGTTTTGTTGAAATATGCTACAGCCTGGTCAAGTGGGAAGGTTTTTAAGGGGGTCCAGTCACAGATACAGAGTAAAGTACTGAGGACCTCAGGAAATAATTTTTTTGTGTTTCTAGTGGATATATAGTTAGTGGTTTTGCATATGCTTGTTCTGCTACATATAAAGTATATTATGTTGTGGTCACTTAAGGTGTCTGAGAGACAGCCTGCGTGGGGGTACAATGTGGGGTTGTTAGTTAGGACCCAGTCAAGGATGGATTCCTTTTTAGATTTTTTATCACATCTAGTTGGAATTTGGACTAGCTGCTGGTAGCCATGCAGATTTAGTAGATTACTTGGTGGTTCTCATATGCAGGTGAACCAATCTAGATTGAAATCCCCCAGAATAAGGGTTTCTTGTGAGTATGTGAAAGAACACCAGGATAAGAAGTCTTCAAGGCTAGCAGGTGTATTACCAGGTGGAATATAGATCACAATTGTGGTGATGACCTTATTAGGGTGAAGTTGAAGTTGTGAGATAAGTATGTCCCAATTATTGGGGGAGGGGTAGCAGTTTAGTAATTGATGTACAGTTAAGTTGGATTTATACAGTAAGGCAGTTCCATCCCCTTTACAAAGTGGTATGTCTTGTCTAATGATATTGTAGCCTGTAGGGAGAATTTCTGAGTTAGCTATGTTTTTATTTAGCCAGGTTTCTGTTAAAGCAACTATGTCTTGGGAGTAGTGTGCTGTTGTGGCCTGGAGTTCATGTATTTTATTTTTGAAACTTCTAATATTCATATTTTGCATTAAAAGATGGTTGGTGTTGCTGCTGTTATTGATTTGCCCTGGGATGACGATAGTGGGGGTGTTATGTTCTGACATTTGCGTTGGAGCAGTTTGTGTTGGACAGGATGGATTTGAGCCTGGGTGGGGGTGGATATCCCCACTTATGGTGAGTCTGGTGTTAAAATGGTGATACAAAAGTTGGAGTTTGGTGAGGAGTGTGAGAAAGTATTGTGTTTTTTTGGAGTAGGAATGAGAGCATATGTGTTTAGTTTTGAATTGGTCCATTATGTAGTTCTTGAACAATTGTGGACAGATATTATTATAATGTGTGGTGTCTGTATATGCGAGTGCATAATGTAGCGTTGTGCTACTAAGTTTAGGGATATTGCTAGAGTGATAACTTGTGGTGTTATAAAGAATTATGGGAAGTTAGACTAGACTTAGTTGTGTGATAGTCATGGTTATAAAGTTTAAGATGGTACTATGTGGGGGTCTGAATAGGAATTATAGTGTCGCACTATATGTGGATGGGTAAGTAGTGTGTGATATAAAAAATGCTTAATAAGAATAATAGTGATTGGGAATATTTTTTGTGGCGCAAGTTGGTGTGGTATAATGTGATCTGACTTGAGGAGCTGTGATTGGTGGAGGTGATGTGAGGGTGAGCTGTGGGTGTGGCTGTGATTGCTATAAATGAAGAGGTAGTGGGGGTGGGAGGAAATAGGGGGCATGGCAGGGGAGCAGAGAGAGCCCGAATGTTAGCGAGGGTGAACAGAGCAGGGCAAAGCCCACAAAGACAAGAGTAAACAGTAAGGATTACTTTACAAATCTGAAAACTTTAAACAAATTCCTGAGGTCTAATGGCTTACCAGCAAGCAGAATGCAATTGCTGAAGAGCACTTGTGTCCTGGTGGGAGACTAGAAATTTAAAGATGGCTCCATGCTCAGCAAGATTCTAATATAGACTTAGTATTGGGGGAGGGAGATAGCACAAGGGGTGTAAACCAGGTGGAATGCAAAGAAACCAGAGAGGCAATCAGTGGAAAAGTATCAGTGAAGGACTCAGAGGGGGTAAGTAAGAATTCAAACTACCTGTAAAGTGAAGGAGAGAAGAGAGAGCAAACTTTATTAAGGTTGGGAGTGTGTCTTCACTTTGACTTGCTGATTAGTAACCAGTTTTTGCACAGATTAGAGTAGGGAGATACATTAGCAATGAAGGGGAATATATAGAGATGCAAATAAACAGGTGAGCCTCCATGTGATACAAACTAAGGCAGAAAGCACTCAGAGGGCTGCCTGATGGTTAATTTAGTCACAGGGATCTGAATTAAATGTATACTGTCTATTGGACAGTTAGGATTACTGCACTAGCTGGCGGGGGGATACAAGGCTACAACAGTCAGTTTTATTAGCACACTGAGAACTAGTATGAAATACTGCTAATGTAATAGCTTCACTGTCATAAAAAATACAAGTAGAATGCCTGGGTGGACTGACCCTGCTCTTGAGGCTCAAAATGTGTATCCTTGTTTAGTTTTGCAGTACTGATTCCTTCTTATACTGTATGGGTGGAGTGGTAGCCGCACACTGCAGATTTGCTTGAGTGTGCTCAGCAAGCAGAATGCAATTGCTGAAGAGCACTTGTGCCCTGGTGGGAGACTAGAAATTTAAAGATGTTGTCAATATACTTTTGACAAAATTGTACTAGGTTAGGATCATGGAGAAGGAGATTTCCCTTGTTGGTCTTTATAAGTTTTATGATAATTCTCTTGATCAACTTGCACAGTATGTTTGTGGGGCTGACTGGTCTATAATTACTTGGGTGTGTGGCAGCATCTCCGTTATGGAATGCGACTACAGTAGTCTGATCTCAGATATCCGAGATAGTGCCAATGTTTAATATTATATTAACAAATGTTCATAATGCATACCTCTCAACTTCTTTGCCCAGGAATTGTGGACAAAGTCAAAATTAAAGGGAGGGACAAAGGCCCAAAATCAGGGAGAAGCTTTAAGTATTACTATAATTAACTTTAAAAAAGTGAATATAACATCGCTGTTCATTTTCTGAACCATAAGAAACATGGAAGTCTAATGTCTGGGATTAATGACTCAATAATCCAGAGGAATCTACTAGAAACTCGTTTCTTTTTATTTTCATTCATTGTTCAATTCCTCCGAGCTGCTCTTGGTTTGGCTACTTTGCCTGAGAGTTACATAGAATCAGTTGCACCTAAAGCCATCCGCTGCTAAAAAAATGAAAATAAGGATAATTTTTTCTCCTCTGCTGATTATTTTACTGTATTTCATAAGAATCCTGTATTATTTGTTACATTTCTTGCATTTTAGTAGAGTTTCAAAGCTGAACTGTTTCCATTGGTGCTGTAGTACTTAATTACATTATGTCTGCTAGTTTTGCAGGACTCTATATCCGGATTGTGTGGTTTCCCTGCCCTTGAGCTCTAAAACCATCATTTTTACATTGAGTTTTTTCTGACTGTACCCTTGTGACAGCAGTGTGGCAGCTGCTGGATGAAAGCTTATTGTGTGTTTTCCTGATTACTCTGTAGGCCTTGCTGTTGTAAAACATGTTTTTATGATTCTGTATAAACCCATTGTTTGTGCTAGGCTGCTCTCCACACAGCAGCAATTAGAAGTGCCCTGTATAGACACAAATGCTTCAAGTTCAAATTTCCCTTAGAATAACTATCTATCTATACAACCTTGCCCATTCCTCTGCTGCTCTAGGAGCATCTGAGTTGCACACAGAGCAACTCACCTTGTTGGATATCTGCATTCCACACTGAGTATACCACCCATTCTTTGTCCATGTGCTATCATTCCAGTCCAATTGAATCTACCCGCTCTTCTCTCTGGTTAAACCCATAGTAAAAAAACTAAAACCATTGATAGGCACTTTCCAGTTATCTCTGTGGTCATCTTGGTGGACATGGACATCTTGAGGCAATATAGCAATTATCTCATGTATACTGATGACCACTTAATCCTGAAACAAGCAAACTCAGCATGTGAGAGATGTAGTTACACTATTAAAATTGAGACACAGTTCTCACATGCTAACAAATAAAATGGCAAAGAGGTTGTCAGCACACGAGCATAATTTCTCTGTCAGTACATAAACCCACATATGCAACTGTACTCACGCATAACTTATCAAAACCTCAGAGCCCTCCAGTACACTGGCATCAAAAAACACATGTAGTCAAAACCAAGTCAGCAGCAACCACTACACATAAAAATACAGTGCTTCCACAAGTAAGCCCCTAAGGTGAAACACCACACATTCAAACATCATGGTCATAGGAGACCTCATCGTGAAGCACATGGACAGTCCCCTCACCAGGTTGGATAAAGAGAGGATTACAGTCATTTGCCTGTCAGGGGCCATGATTCACCAGATCACACAAGCAATCAGGTCACTCGACCACAACTACCAGTATGACTTGGTCATAGTCCATGTGGGTGTGAATGACTTGGACTATATGAAGAGAGACATGATGGACCTCTCTGAATACATGTGGCAAGTGGGTTGCAAGTGGGTATGAGGCTTGCATCGAGCAGCATTCTACCCTCACCAAGAATAATACCACAATACAAACAGAAAATAACTAACTTCAGTAACTGGTTTAGCTCATTCCAATGGGATTCAGTTATTTGTCTGCATGGGATGACATGATTGAGAGACCATGCTGCTTTGCCAGAGATAGTCTGCATCTGTTGCTGATAGGCTTTTGAGTACTGGCCAAGGTATTAGCCAACTTTATAATGCCTTTCTTAGGCAGTGGCAAACCAACAGACCTGCCAATATGACATATTCTTCTAATGCCAAGTTGAAGGTACTGCTGCTCATTGCTAAGAGTCTTAACAATAAACTGCACTCCTAGGAAGCTCACCTCACCCTTGAGAATTCCAACATCTGTGCAGATCCAGGCTGAGGAAAGCACCCTGACAGTGCAAGGTACAATGCCTATCACACATTCAAACCACTCTCTAAAAAGCAAAACAATGAAAGGAGGAGGTGTTTCCATTTACATAAAAACAGCCAAGATTCAGGATTGGTCAAGCAGGATGACTTGCTTGAGTTACTCCATGCCCAGCTGATCACAGGCAACACCCCCCACTGTACCATCACTAGCTACAGGTCCCCAACCTACACACTACTCATGGGTGATTTTAACTACCCCTCCATACACTGGAAAACACACATGACTACTTACATGCAGGCTCAGAGACTCCTAGACTTTGTCAGTGCAAATACTCTGGAACAGCTGGTCTGCACTCCCACTAGGGGAGCAAATATCCTTGACATCATACTCTCAAACATGGGGGAACATTGCACCATCCCCAGAATAATGCCATCATTGTTCTCCTTTGAAATAAATGTAATGGTAGAACTCCCATCAAACAATAAAACCCTAAAGAATTTTTCCAAGGCAAATCACCTTCCATTAAGTGATATAATAATTTTAAAGCTCCCCCAAATGGCAAAAACATGGAGGCCTATGCAGAAGTATTCACAAATGCCCCATAAAACCATTTCAACAACTGCGTAGAAATGTCAGTACCTGCATACCTCTTAACCTCTTCAAGCAAGAAATCTGGAGAAAGCATAAAATAATGGGAAAACAAAAGCCCAAAACTAGGGACAAATTTTAAATATTGGTCTTATAAACTTAGAAAGCTGCTAGAATAACATGATTTGTATCAGCATGTATTTTATGAAGGATATGAAGTCTAAAACTGAAATCTATGACATTTTTAGAGACTTCAATACTCAGTGCTTTATCAGAAAACCTAGGAGGAACAGACCAAAAATATAAGGTAAAAATCTGGAGATTCTGTGAAAATCTGGCAGCTGAGATTTAGGAGTACCTGAATGAAATAAACCCAGGTCTAGCCAGCAAAACAAGTCACCTGGTGGACCCCTGGAATAAATAGACGAATCAACAGAAGAAAGACATTTCTGTCTAGAAGTAAGAAGTAGGGTGCACAGCAGAAAAACAAAATCCCTCATTAGTCTCAACAGGCAAATCAAGGAACCAGTCAAGTCTTCAGTTAAATATGACACTAAAATGGCCTCCCAAGCAAAGGATAACCACAACGCATGTTTTATTATATCTGAAATTTTAAGGAAAACACTCAACAGTGTGCCAAGTTAGCTGCAGATGGCACTATCTATACTCACCCAGAAGAAGTATGGAAACCTGCTGGCTGATAAATTCTGCTCAGATTTCACCCCCTTATCACCTCCGGTCACTCCCCATGAAATACCCCCTACCATTCCTTTGATTGTCACAAAGGAAGAAGTCATTACTAGACTCTCTATAGCTAGAAACACTGCATCAATGGGCCCTGATGGAATCCCATGGTGCCTGCTAAATAGCTTGGAAACGTGACCTAGCAGACCCACTCAGATCTGTATTTAGCCACAGTCTCCAGGCAGGCTTTGTGCCAGCAGAGTGGAGGACAGCAACAGTCATCCCTCTGCACAAGGCGGGACTACCAATGTACCCAGGAAACTACTGACCCATAGGTCTGACTAGCTTCATATGCAAGGCTATGGAAAGGATAATCATGGACCTGATTAACAACAACATAGGAAATTTCCAGACTCTAAAAGGCAGGTCTTGTTTGTTCAGTGTAGTGGACTTCTTTGAGAAGATCACCAAGGCCATGGATGAGGGTAAGACCGCACATACAAAACCATGACTTGGCCAAGGCATTTGACACAATACCACTATTTGGGTATTATAGATAAACTCACAAAATTGGGCATAAACCTGTATGTCCACGAGATAGATAGTAAAATGGCTTATGGATAAGACACATGCTATTATAGTGGGGGAATCGACATCCAGAAAGAGGCCAGTCACCAGTGGAGTACCACAGGGCTCAGTGCCTGGCCCCCTTCTGTTTGGGATATACTTCTCAGAGTCAAGACAAATGTAGATTGCCTTTGACTGACCAAATTTCCTGATGACTGCAAGTTGGGGGCAATCATTGACTCCCTGAATTATGTTGATATCCTACAGAAAGGGCTGATGCAGCCTAATGATTGGTGTCAGAGCCTTGTCCTCAAACTAAATGTGAAGAAGTGCATAACAACACCCTTTGGGAAATGAAATTCCCCTGCAAATTACAACATTGGTAGCACCCCCGAGAGAGGACCCAGTGGCGAGATATCTTGGTGCTCAGATAGATAGTAATCTGAACTATTCATCCTGGCGTGGAAATGCGTCTGTGTGGCTCACCTTATAAGTAAGGGCATGGCATCCAGATCTTAGGATGGCATAGTACCACTGTACTCAGCCCTCATCAGACCTGTAATCTGGTACAATGCACCTTTTGGCATGTACCTCACCAGACACCTGCAACAGCTGGAGCATCCTCAGAGGTTTCTCCCCCAAAAAATACAGGGTATAACCAACATGTCATATGCAAAACAATTAAAAGCCCTGTCACTGTTTTCATTTTCTTACTGATTACTGAAGCATGATCTATGCCTGGCCTACAGAAAAGTCTCTGATCCAGTCCTGATGAAAATGTTGCATATTCACAAAAGTAACTGCACAAGGGTTATCTGTGTCCCAGAAATTGCCCCTCGTCTGGAATAGGCTTGCTATTCACATGAAGCAGAGCCCTTCCCTGACCATCTGTAAGCACACTCTGGAACAATGTATGGGAAATCTCAGATTCACTCCTGGAGTGAAAATTTTCAAAACCCAGCCTGTTGACCCTTGTTATCTTTCCTCTATGGACAGAAAATTGAATAAACTGGCTAGGCTTGCAAGGGCTATTGAGCCATTAGCCTAGTAATCTCTTATTTGCCTATGAATCTATGAGGGATCAGATAAAAAAATATGAAGCAGAATAGGAAAGATTCTGACAAATCAGGAACATTTGAGAGATACACAACTAATAAAGCCAGGTCACCAACTTTAATAAAAAAGAACAGTCTCTAGCACCTCAGCTCAGTCTCTAGCACCTCAGCTTTCAAGAAGCCTTCCAGGAGTAAAACCTACTAAAAAACACTTCCTTTATATACATAAAAAGAGAGACGGGAGCAACTGGCAAACATTCTAGAACCCCGCCCGACCCATGGCAATGCCCCTCACAGCCCTTCCATGTGCTCTTCCATGTGGCCAAATTAATTAAATTTAATTTTTTTTTTTATTTTTTTTTATTGCTGTGTTTACCGTCCTTTTTGTGTTCTTTTTTTCCAATTTTCTTTTACGTTTTTCTTTCCGGCTTTTTTTTCCATTGGTAAAAACACTTGTTCAACACGCTTTACAATTTTATTATTTAGAAAAAAAGAAAAAAGAAATGAAGAAAAAGAAGAGTATTATTATTTTTTTATTGTGTACACTACACACCCACATACCAACATAAAAATGAAGTTAAGTTTATTTTTTATTTCTGTCTTGTTCCTTTAGTTTGAAGTGGGGAAGTCTGGAAGTGCATTTTTTTTTTTTTTTTGTATTGGTGGCCAGTAAAGGGGGAGTGCTGTTGCTATTTCCGATTTCCGAGGTATACTTGACAATCTGTGATAGGTGTCTTTCTTAAAGGTGGACACAACATCCAGTATTAGAGACAAGGGGTGGCAGGACTCATTTTCATACTGAAACTAGTAAGCCGTTTGTCCATTCTTTATTGTAGTACATTGGTTTTTTTTGTTGTTAGCTCAGTCTCAGATTTTTTGACAAAAAAACCTTTTGTTCTAACAACTTTCTAAGTTTAAAGGATTAATATTTAAAATCTGTCTTTGAGTCTTTCCTTTGTGTGAGAGACCAACTATAAACCTGTTTTGATTTGCCATCCATGCTCTATTACAAGATGTTTGCCAGCAGCAAACTTTAAATCTTTTAATAGAAGTAATCCAGATACTTTACTACTTTCTACAGATGTTCATATCATATTTATATTAGTGGATTGTAATGACAGAAGTTTGAGTAGCCTTTTATGGTTGAATGTTTTGTTTCATTGTTACTTATGGAAAATGTTTAAAAAATTTAAATAAAATATAAATATAACAAGTAGTATATTATTATACAAGGAATATGATTTACAACAAGGAAGGTGAACCAAAAGAACACATGCATGGTCCTAAAAAAATGTAGGCAAGGGGCCTATGATTTGAAAACAAAAGGTATACTTTTATTCACCCACTGCGAGATGCATTTTTTTTTGAATGTGAGTTTCAATGGAGTTTCAATGAATGAGTTTAAAAGTACTGTGTGTTCATTCTGTTTGTTTTCATTATGAGGACTATTGTTTGCTATCAAATGGTTATCTTTTTTGTGCTGCTAAAATTTGATTGGAGAACTAAAAAAAAAAAAATAGTATAAGGGGGGGACAAGGCCAAGTAATAACGCGCACTGGGGGGTGGCTGGTGTGTCTGCTGTGTATGTGGGTTCCCTGTTGTGGGTGGAGTGGAAAATGTTAAGCAAATTGTGGATGGATGATGACAGGCATGTTTAGTTTTTTAATTTTTTTTTTGTGTTTTTGACTGTTATGTACAGTAGTTCCCACTTAGCACTACTTCTTACTCCAAGCAAAAAAAAAACAAAAATGAAACTGTGTATTTTTCTTATTTTTACGTGTGTGTAGTATGTATGTAGATGTGGTGTCAAGTGTTAGTCATTATTAAATAATACAATGGAATACAATGGGACACTTGGACACTTGGGGAACAAATGTTTCCATTTACTGAGGAATCATAATCAAGCTCCATCATGTGTAGTTGATTGGATGGGTAGTTATGGTAGTTATGAAACCTCTGGAGAGAAGCTGAGGTATGTATACCTATTTATTAATTGTCTACAACTGACTGTTTCAAAGCCTGGTATCGAGGTCAAGAAAGTATTGTTGTAGTTATTATCAGACCAGACACGTACTGTAATTGGAATGACAGCAGTGTGACACGTGCATAATTGTTGATTCTTTCAAGTAAATTTGCTAGTGGGCACTGTTGGCAGTAGGGTAGAAGTCTGAGGGATATTCAACCGCTAAGAGATTTATTAGGGTTCCTTTAGTTCCCAGGTAACACATGAGATTTCATGTGTACATCAAAGTTCAAAACATTTTTAATAATTTTAATAATTGTAGTACAGAGTATAACCTAGTACTAGCTTTAGTTTTTAATTTTTAGTACTGGTTGATATGAATTTTTACTACTACTTACTTTGATGATGTTTGATGAAACTTGTTTCTTGTTTTTAACTAGCTAAAATGTGTTTTTTTAAACGAAAATACTTATGTATATTTTGCATTTTTTTATTAATTCTAAGAAACTATTGTACTAATTAATGTTTTTAGGATTAATTTTTTTTTTTTACAAATAAACTTTTTTGTTTAACTTGCTTTTTTTAAATAATTTTGTAGAATATGAATTTTAGGGCAAATATTATGCATTTATTAATTTATTTATTGTTCAAAATCACCCTATAATACAGCCACATTAGTCACTACATAACCTGGGGTTTTTTTTTTTTTTTTTCTTCAGTTTCAGTGAGACCTTTTTTTTTTTTTTTTTGGTCCTCACTTGCCGTTCTAGAAAATCTATGTGAAAATAGATTTGGCATAACATTTGATGGTCTACAGTATGGAAGTAGTGTGACTATTTTGGACATTTTATTACAAGGAAAGTTGAATGGACATATTGAGACAAGTATTAATAGAAAGTTTAATGAAGTGAATCGATTTTTAAGTGGCAATAGTTGTCATCCTCCACATACTGTTAGGGCATTCCCTTATGGGGAATTTTTAAGTATTTCTCGCTTATGTAACAATTTAGAAGTAATGAATAGTGAATAGCATTGTTGCCTCACAGCAAGAGGTTCTCCCGTTTGATTCTCGGCTGGAGCGCCTTCTGTGTGGAGTCTGCATGTCCTCCCCACGGTCAAGTGGCGATCGAAAGACATGCGTAGAATGGGCATGCCTTCGTTGAAGGTTGGGCATCAAGCTGGCACCTCGGCACCCGTAAAAAAAAAAAATCTACTGCCAATCATTAGTGGACCGGAGTTCCGCTGTGGCGACCCCTAACTGGGAAAAGCCGAAAGAAGAAGAAGAATATGAATTAATGATTGCTGCAGATATGATCCTTAATAGAGGTTATGATAGTACTATAGTAATGGAATCAAGAATTCATGATAACATTATTAATAAAAGTGTAGTAAAAGGTGGGAATGTTGTGAACTATGAATGTTGTAAAAACAAGGACAACAGAGTTTTTGGAGTTACAATTTGCAATGTTTTAAGTCCTGAGATAGAAAAGATACATTATATTATTGGGACTTTTTGTTAAAATATAATGATTTACAAAAGGTAATAGCTAGAACTCATATGTTCTCCTATAAAAGAGGACATAATATTCAAGACATTGTTGTCCATAGTAAATTTGAGCAACCCAAAAATAACACATCGGCTTATAAGTGTAGGTACTTTTCCTTGTACAAAATGTTGTAGATATATAGTCAATACATTTGAAAGGATTGATGGAGTGTTATTTAGACCTATTGGGAGATATTGTTGCCAAACAGAGGGGGTAGTTTATGCATTAGGATGTGATTTTGGTTTATTTTATGGGGGTGAGACTAAAAGGGCTTTCAAATCTCGATTACAGGAGCATGTTAGGGATATTAAATCTTGTAGACTTGAAAGCCCTCTAGCCCAGAATTTTAAATGTTTTCATGATAGTAACCCAGAAGGTTTGAAGGCAACTATTTTATAAAAAAATTGAAGATGAGCAAGGAAACTGTGATATAAAAAGAAAATTGCTCTATAAAGAAGCTTTGTTTAATTTGAAGTACTCTACAATGACCCCTAGTGGGCTGAATACTGAATGTTGTTAGAGATACTTGGTGTAATTTAATTATTTAATTAATTAATTGATTGTTGTAATTATATGATTGATGAATAGGGAGCATTTTTTATGTATATAAAGGAAGTGGTTTTTATAAGGTTTTACTCCTGGAAGACTTTGTGAAAGCCGAGGCGCTAGAGACTGTTCTTTTTTATTAAAGTTGGTGACTTTATTTGTGGTTTATTTTATTTATCTTGGTATTTTGTTTGTTGTTGAACATTTGAGAGATATGACATTTGGGAGTATGCTAGGCTGTTTTGATTGCATATATTAGTTTCCCTAATATCTAATCCAATGCGATGGAACTCGTATTTTACATCTTTCTGTGGACAGGTATGAACATTTTAGGTGGGATGACGTTACTTGCAGTAAAAGTGGATAGGGTATCCGCTTTGTGGCTTGAGATTTACTCTAGATCTCTAAGCTAGTAAATTAGCTATATTTATTGTCTCTGTTATGCTGATATCATTTTATTTTAGCACACAGGACTCTGGTTCCTTCCCATTCATTTTTTGAATGTGTTTATAGAAGACCGTGTTGTTGCCACCTATCTTGATGGCTAGCTTTACCTAGAATGTAGCTTTTAATCCGTAGATTTTTCTACTGGGTTCGTATCTGATGGAGTTGACAAAGTTTTGGGTTGGGTGATGTTTGATGGCTTTGTATACCTTTTTTCTTTTAGTTTAATAATTTGTTTTTTAGTTCCCCATTTAGGTTTGTTGCATACATTTCCACTATATTGTTACCTCACATGGATGAATTTTATATTGCAGTTTAAATAATTGCATTTTGCTGAAGTTTTGCTGAAGGCTGCAAATGATTCACTGATAGGTTGTGAAGGAGGTTAATACATAGTCTTGAGTAAATGCCACAAGCTGGTTGTTCAGGGTGCCATAGTTGCTGTATGGAAAATCCTTAAATATAGTTATTTTTTGTTAGGTTTGGTTTAATGTAGAAGAACAAAAATGAAATCCAGCACAAGGGAAAGATGAAAAATCTTAGAAATTTATTGTGGCAAGCTCCATAAATAAAAATCCACAGCAAACCGGTTTCGGCTGAAAGTTCAAGCCTTCTTCAGTGCAACAAAATATATTCATTAGAGCAGACCCTAATTCCTGCTTATATATATATATATATATATATATATATATATATATATATATATATACACAGATTAGCCAAAAAGGCTTAATATCTTAATTGGAGTGATTCATCAGTGAGTCAAACAATCCAAAGCAAAAATTAGCTTAACTCATTCAGGCCTGGTTTAAGTAGAGCACCTAGCCTGATTATCCAGGAAGATTCCTTGTTATTTAATATATTATGCCATCCAGCTTTGGATATCCTGTTCATTTGTATTTTGTCTATGATAGTAAAAGTGAATTTAGCAGTTTTATGTGTTAAGGTGTGTTTGTAAAGAGCATTTGAGATTCTTTTATTTCTGATTTCACTTAGATGTTCACTGATACGGTGTCTAAAAGGTCTGGACGTTTGTCCAACATAAAATGAAGAATAGATACAGGTAGCTAAATAGATAATCCAATTGCTACTGCAATTGCCAAAACATCTTATTTGGTAAAGTTTAGATGTCTTGCAACTTGGTTTGAAATATGTGTGAACAAGCACTACAATGATCACAAGGAACACAACCTAATAATGCATCACCAAATAGAGTTTTTTGTAGAGTAATGGGTGGATTATAGCATTTGTAATGAGTTAAGTATGAATTGATTGTTTTGCCTCTACGATAAGAAAATAAACATTTAGAGTTAAGTATCCCATTCAATTGGTCATGAGCAAGAAAATGTCCCAATGATTATTGATAATGTTTTTGAACCTATAGGTATTGGCCCCAAAGGTGGTTACTAACCTAATGGGTTGTGATTTCTGTGTGCTATCATGACTAGTTCTATCCTTATATTCTAAAAGTTGAGATCTATCTATTTGGTCCACCTGAGTTATTGTCTGAGAAATGCAATCCTCACGAGATCCTCTGGTAAGCAACCTGTTGGTTAGATCCTGTTGGCATGCTTGAAGACTTTGTTCGGAGGAACATATATGTTTAGTGCGTAGATATTGTGACTTTGGAATGTTGTTGATGATGTGGCGAGGGTGATGACTAGAGGCATGTAATAGGGTATTATATTCTGGAAATTTCCTATGTACCCGAGTCTCTAAAGTGTGATCTTCCTGTCTGGTAATGGTGACATACAGAAATATAATTTGATGATACTCAATATGTAATGTAAATTGAATGCCCCATTTGTTCTCATTAAGATATTGGATAAATTCATGCACATTTGATTGGTCCCCCCACCACACCATCCAACAATCATCCAAATAATGTCTCCAAATATCTAGCTGATCACGAAAAAGATTGTGACTATCATCATATATTAACTGATCCTCCAAAAAGCCCATAAACAAATCAGCATAAATACGAGCAAAAGATGCTCCCATTGCTGTGCCACGAACCTGTCGGTATGATTTACCATGGAAATAAAAAACGTTTTTAGTTAATACATGTTCAGTTAAGGATATAAGGAGTGTGTTGAAACCAGGGATGTATAAATGTGATTTTTCCAGCCAATATTGAATGGCCTGTAGTCCAACCCAATGTGGTATGCTTGTATAAAGAGAAGTGACATCAAGTGTACATAAATACCAGTCTGGTTCCAATTGTGCATCCTGAATAATGTTAAGAAATTGGGTAGTAACTTTTGGACTAGACCTAACCATAGATAGTAAAGGTTGCAAATATTCAGTAAGGAAGGCAGATAAAGGTTCAGTCAAAACAACTAATAGAAAAAAGAGGCCAAGATCAATACTCAGAAAAACAGTACAGACATATAGTGGCACTTCTAAGGAGGATTCATCCTCTGCCACTGATTTAGATTCCCTTTCTACCCAAGAATCTCCAGTAGCAAAAAGGAAACCTCATGCAGACCCTTTAGGTATAAGAAACATGGGGGGGGGTAGGAAACACAAAAAAAAACACACACAAAACATTCAACAATTATTAGAGAAGATTGTATCACAGTAAACAATGTACACAATATTTCTTCATACCAACTGTGATGTACAAATTAAAGTATTGAACAAGGGTTTAAACTTTGTACCGACTTTTGTTGTCCCTGAACATGTTTTGGTTAATGAACTGAATGATTTTTGCAGATTACTTAACCTGAAAAAATTTTTTCAGATACAACTAATACTCAAAGAGCTACTGGTTTTCAATTTGGGAAATACAATTTTCAACCCCCCATGGATAAACATGTGGCTATTTTTAAGGAATGTGTTCTCAAAGATTTACATTTTTCTCATGAATATCAGACAATTAGACATAACCTAACTAAAGTAGAACAACAAGCCCTACAGGATCTTAGTTCTAATCATGACATAGTGATATTACCGGTTGACAAGGGAGGTGGCATTGTGGTGATGGATTGGGACATGTACCAGGCGGAGGCGGAAAAACAATTATCCGATTCCAACTTCTAATTTTAAAAAAGAAATTGATTCATTTCTAGACCTAGCCACAGAGGAAGGCATCATTAACCAGAAGATCTGTAGACAACTCAAGGTGTCAGATCCCATACCCCAATATTTATATCTACTTCCCAAGGTACACAAAAATTCCACCTGTCCTCCAGGATGACTTATTGTGTCAGGGAAGGGATCTTTCACTAAGCCTTTATCTGCCTTCCTTACTGAATAGTTGCAACCTTTACTATCTATGGTTAGGCCTAGGCTAAAATATACTACCCAATTTCTTAACATTATTCAGGCTGCACAATTGGAACCAGACTGGTATTTATGTACACTTGATGTCACTTCTCTTTATACAAGCATACCACATTGGGCTGGACTACAGGCCATTCAATATTGGCTGGAAAAATCACAATTATACACCCCTGGTTTCAACACACTCCTTATATCCTTAACTGAACATATATTAACTAAAAACATTTTTTATTTCCATGGTAAATCATACTGGCAGGTTCGTTGCACAGCAATGGGAGCATTTATGCTGATTTGTTTATGGGCTTTTTGGAGGATCCGTTAATATATGCTGATAGTCACAATCTTTTTCTTGATCAGCTAGATATTTGGAGACGTTATTTGGATGATTGTTGGATGGTGTGGTGGGGAGACCAATCATATGTGCATGAATTTATCCAATATCTTAATGAGAACAAATGGGGCATTCAGTTTACATTACATATTGAGTATCATCAAATTATATTTCTGGATGTCACCACTACCAGACAGGAAGATCACACTTTAGAGACTCAGGTACATAGGAAATTTCCAGAATATAATACCCTATTACATGCCTCTAGTCATCACCCACGCCACATCATCAACAACATTCCAAAGACACAATATCTGGGCACTAAACGTATATGTTCCTCCGAACAAAGTCTTCAAGCATGCCAACAGGATCTAACCAACAGGTTGCTTACCAGAGGATATCATGAGGATTGCATTTCTCGGACAATAAACCAGGTGGACCAAATAGATAGATCTCAACTTTTAGAATATAAGGATAGAACTAGTCATGATAGCACACAGAAATCACAACCCATTAGGTTAGTAACCACCTTTGGGACCAATACCTATAAGTTCAAAAACATTATCAATAATCATTGGGACATTTTGCTTGCCCATGACCAATTGAACGGGATACTTAACTCTAAATGTTTATTTTCTTATCATAGAGGCAGAACAATCAATTCACACAACTCATTACAAACATTATAATCCTCCGATTACTGTACAGAAAACTCTATTTGGTGATACATTATTAGGTTGTGTTCCTTGTGGTCATTGTAGTGCTTGTTCACACATATTTCAAACCAAGGAATTTACTAGTTGCAACACATCTAAACTTTACCAAATAAGATGTTTTGGCAATTGCAGTAGCAATTGGATTATCTATTTAGCCACCTGTATCTGTTCTTCATTTTATGTTGGACAAACGTCCAGACCTTTTAGACACTGTATCAGTGAACATCTAAGTGAAATCAGAAATAAAAGAATTTCAAATGCTCTTTACAAACACACCTTAACACATAAAACTGCTAAATTTACTTTTACTATTATAGACAAAATACAAATGAACAGGATATCCAAAGCTGGATGGCATAATATATTAAATAACATGGAATCTTCCTGGATAATCAGGCTAGGTGCTCTATTTAAACCAGACCTGAATGAGTTAAGCAAATTTTTGCTTTGGATTGTTTGACTCACTGATGAATCAAAATTTCTAAGATTTTTCATCTTTCCCTTGTGCTGGATTTCATTTTTGGACTTCTGGTTACTATGGTTTAATCCGTGCACTTAGTCTACCCTGAGTATCTTTGGTTCAGTCTGTTGGTTTAATGTAGAGCCACAGCACTGTGGCCAGCAGACTGACATTTATCTTAGCATAGTTACCAGGGATGTTTGTCAGGATGATAGGCAATATGTTTTTACATCTTGCCAGCATTTTGCTATCTGTTGGAATAATTTGAATCCCTGAGTGGAAAAGTATTTTCTGTTATGGGATAGGCTGCCAATTTATCAAAGAAGCACTCTTGTTCCTTGAGGTGATATGGAGGTAAGTAAGAACATAGTATTATTATTGTTTTTTTTTTCCACCTACTTAAAGTGCCCATATTTAATGACCTCATGACACTATACACATTACATCTTCTATATAACATATGTATGTATTGTATACCTTTGTAGATATTTGTATTGCATTTCTTTGATTTTAATGATTGTAGTATTGCTATACATTTCTGTAACTTTTTTCTTTATATCAGAGCTTTTCTTCTCGGGTCTCCACTAAAAATGAGCCACCAGCCGAGTGGACCAACCCACTTAACAAAAGACAAATAAATAAATAAATATGAAATTTACATTTGAAAGATTGACTTACAAAACGGAGTGGACTACATCCTTGATCAGTGGGCAAACCAAGTGTTATAACCAGGTATTTGTGGAATTCAGGATAAGCCTGTAGAACTTATCTTTGTGGCACCACATATCCTAATTTCTTCAAAGGCAAGGTGATCCTCTATGTAACTCTTTCATGTTTTTTTGTGGCTATACACATTGAGTCGTGTCTACATCTTCACCTTCATGTTATCTGTTGAGTTTAGCTTGAGATGCCTATTCATTTGACATTGACTAAAATAAGGCACAGGGGGCTAAAAAGATTGTATTCAGTATGCTAACACCTTTTAATGGAGAGATGCATCCTATCCCTTGCAAAGTACATCTCACACTGACACCATGGCCTAAGCCAATTGCTGACTCAAGTAATCTTTTCAATATTCTTTGCTGACATTCTTGATGAAGGAGGGATCTTACTAACTACAATGTCTTTACCAGCCTGGGTAAAGGAATGCATAAGTCAGTAATATTCCTCTGTATCACAGGAAGAGAGGAGTGTTATGCGTCATTGATTCTGACACTCATAATTAAAAGGTCAAAATCTTTGTGTTGGCTAGACATCATTTCCTTATCGGATCTTAGCACCTGGGAAGCAAGTCATAGTCACTGTCTCATTATGCAGTTTTGTGAGTGCAGAGTCATTGTATCTGATCTTTGGGTCACCGATTGTGATGGCTTCTGCAGAATTTTCATATTTTGTTTTTGAGGAAGGCTTTAGCAGATGATTTATTAAATTACTTACTTGTGACTGGTGCATGATGACTGCCTGAGTATGATGCAGTGACCTGAGGGGTATATCCAATACAACAAGGTGACATGGGTGGCAAAAAGGTTAATGTGTTTGTGTAAATTCTGTTGAAGGCTGAGAAATACTCACTGACCAGTTTGTGTTTCCATATCTTTCATACTTGGAACCACTGGCCTCAGTACAAAGGAAAATTTCAGTGATCATCAAGCAATTTGTCTAAGGAGTCTGAGTGGAAAAAGGATAGAGATAGAAGGTTAAAGGGTCACTGTATGTTCTGATCTAAGCTGGGTGTTGAACTGTGTCAAAAGTTACAGGAAGGTTATTTTACTCACCTATCATGACCATGCACAAACAGTAAGATTACTTTACTCACCTGTCATGACCATGCACAAACAGATTACTTTACTCACCTATCATGACCATGCACAAACAGTAAGATTACTTTACTCACCTATCATGACAATGCACAAAGAGTAAGATTACTTTACTCACCTGTCATGACCATGCACAAAGAGTAAGATTACTTTACTCGCCTATCATGACCATGCAGAAACCATAAGATTACTTTACTCACCTATCATGACCATGCACAAACAGTAAGATCACTTTACTCACCTATCATGACCATGCACAAACAGTAAGATTACTTTACTCACCTACTCTCACCTATCATGACCATGCACAAACAGTACGATTACTTACTCACCTATCATGACCATGCATAAACGGATTACTTTTCTCACCTGTCATGACCATGCACAAGCAGTAAGATTACTTTACTCACCTATCATGACCATGCACAAACCATAAGATTACTTTACTCACCTATCATGACCATGCACAAACAATAAGATTACTTTACTCACCTATCATGACCATGCACAAACAGTAAGATTACTTTACTCACCTATCATGACCATGCACAAACCATAAGATTACTTTACTCACCTATCATGACCATGCAGAAACCATAAGATTACTTTACTCAACTATCATGACAATGCACAAACAGGCAACAGTTCATTTAAAAGGGGAAATGCTGGAAGGTACACTGTAGATTTGTTCTTTAGATTATCAGTATGGAAGAACTAGTTTCAAATACAAACAAACAAACCTAAATTAAGGTTATGGGGAAAAGGGATACAAAAAAGCTGCAAGAGTGAAGTACTTCAGCACTTAAAGCTTCCTTAACTGTAGTCTCAGAATATTGAGTACACCTGTAGTTAACAATAAGCGTGCTGCCCAGTCAGCCTAAGCTCTAGCTTCTAATTAGATTTGTTAAAGTAAAAAATAATTGTATTGCTAGGACAATGAAATAAAGGCACATTTATTTGTTTTACCAATAGAGGATGGTTTTCATCTTTTTCACTATAAAACTTTCATCATACTGGAGTTTGTTTGTCTTTCGGCTTTTCCGCTAATGATTGGCAGTAGATTTTTACGAAACACCAAGGAGCCAGCTCGATGCTCAACCTTCAATGAAGGCGCACCCATTTACGCACGCATGTCTTTCGAACGCTACCCAACCGCGGGGAGGACATGCAGACTCCACACAGAAGGCACTCCCAAGCCAAGCCCAGAATCGAACGGGAGAACCTCTTGCTGTGAGGTAACAACGCTACCGCCGTACCACCGTGGCATACTGGAGTAAAGGCAACAAATACATATAGCTGGAAGAGATGTTAGTAAAAAGCAGTTCTGTCCTGCTTATTAACATCTACTGTAAGATTTCCTATTCCCCAATACCCGCATTAAACCATAAGTAGCAGATATAATTCAGTGGGAAAATTAAATTAAATACTTCGGCTGCATTGTTGATGATATCCTTTCCCTCAAAGAGGACATACTAACCAGTATCACAAATCATACATCTCAACTGTCCAGATTTTCCCAGAATGTCCAGATTTTTACCTTATATTTTTTTTCGGTTTCTCATAAAATGTGTGGTCTTCTGGAAAATCACTGGGACGATCTGAGGAGTGAAGTCACTAAATAACATACATTTAAGTTTCAGACTTCAGATCCTTCAGAAAATGCATGTTAATACAAACTCTGTTTTTCTAGCAACTTTCTAAGTTTATAAGAGCAATATTTAAAATCTGTCCTTATTTTTGCGCCTTTGTCTCACCTCCCATTTTGCCAGGCTTTGTCCAGATTTCTAGCACTAAGAAGTTGAGAGGCATGTCACAAAATGCAGTTATAAATATAACAGGACTCCAAACCTTAAGCCAAGATCTGGCACCCTCTGCAGTTACCAGAACTGGTGTCCCCTCAGCCTAAATATGGACAAAAGTATATGTTCCCCAGACTTCAAGAACAACAAAAACTTGATATCAGTGCTCTACTCATTGTGAATTATCAGTTGTGCTCCCTAATAGCTTTCATGCAGGGCAGCCTCCCCCTTCACCATGCCTTTGTTACAGCTGCAGCTAATAAGGTCTTTAGCAGAAGCACTGTCTCTAATGCGTTAAGTGTCTGCTTCCCTCTCAGAAAATCACACTGACCATTCATACCTAGGTTCAGTACCTGCTTGGCCAGTCTAGTAGCCATAATAAGCATAAACAATTTATAATCATGCTGTGGGCATAGACATAGACAGCAGACCCCCCCCCCCCTTTTCAGCCACTTGTTTCTGTGATGCAGCATTAGGTGGGTGGTGAGAAATTCATTAAACATCTCCACTAAGTATCCCACCATGGCATCTTTTATTAGGTCTCCATATTTCTATCAGCAAACTGTAGTTCCCCAGGTTCTTCACAGAGCCTGTCCTCTAATCACTTCCCGTACTTCCTCTGTACTAACATGAGTCACTAAAGCATTTCTCTGGTCTCCCATTACCCTTGACAAACCTACCTCTCATAAATATTACTTAATCTTTCGCATTATCCTTCCATTTTGGCCTCTGCTGTATACCGACATCTACGGCTGCATAATAATATTTGAATATTTCTCTTATCACTATCAAGTCTGTCATTAGTGGTCCTCTACTTTTACAACATAGTCCTGAGATCATTTTCTGCACATTTTGTTATAACAGTTGTACCACTATAGTCTTCTGACATTCAGAACAACTGGAAGAAGTAACCTTAAGGAACTAAAATGTAAAGAAACATCAAAAAGCAAACTATAAGACTCGAAAATGGGTGTAAAGGAAACAAATGAAGATTTTAGTGCTTGTGTTCTGTTTTAATGCACCATGAGCGGACAGGTGATCTGGTGTGGCGACCCCTAACCGGGAAAAGCCGAAAGAAGAAGAAGTTCTATTTTAATGCATTCCTTAAGGAACTTTCTTCAAAAATCAAATTCCTTACCCGTGATATTATTAACTTGTCTTCTAATGTCTTCCATTTCTTTTTTAGTGTTAGTTTAGTTGCTGTTAGCTTAACCCCAAGAACCTCAAGCATTTCTTTTTCTTATTTCGTTTTTTAATTTAATTTAATTTTTTCTTACTGTTTCTCCTTACCTTGTTTGCCAATTTTTCTTTTATCTGTTCACAACCTTCAGTTAGGAAAAGCCTTGCCCTATGGCATAGAATTTACATTCTCATTACAAGCTCTTTATTCTATTGTTAAAAAACTCTCAATTTTAAGCTGTATATAGCAACTGTGCAATCATGTTCAGAACTGACTAGCATAAGGACCTGCAACTGACATGATCAGACATCACCGGTTTATGTACAGATATTTGCTTCCAGGCATGCGTAGTCCAGTGATACATACTTTTTTAGCAGTCTGGCAACTCAACTTAAATTTCCATGAATATGTGTAATAAGTATCCACATATACTGCTGTAGGGAAAAAAAACATTCAGATACACAACCTTCCTGAAAGGCAACCAACTCTTGCATTATCTCTCTAAACACTCACTGTGGGGTATCCCGGTGGAAAATGTAAACTGAAAACAGTAAAGATGATTCCTGTTAGATAACCCTTAATTGATGCATAAGATTCTCATCTATCCATGTTTTCCACTGAAAAGTAATGCATGCGTAAAAAGAGAAGAATCATCCCCTGCATCTGAAATGATAAAAACTACAAGAAAAACCCAGCCAGACTAGAGTCTTCATTGTGTGATACCTTAAACCTCCTTTAATAGAGGCCCATGGGATATATGCAAATAACCCCTTAAGGTTATCAAGTGTTGCAGCTATATGGCTTCTGAATGTCCATGACTTTTTGCTGTTTCTTTTTAAGTTTTTTTGGATACATTCAGGACAATAAAGCAAAACCTCACTAGGTGTGGACACGTGTGTTTCAGCTAACCTATGACCTCATCAGCGCTACTTAAGTGGACTGTTTGGCTATACTTCAGAAACACAGGGTCTTTACAATCAGCTAAAACCCATAACCATTAAAGTGTCTGCAATATATCCCAACTAACAGAAGCCATATTGCTAAGACACATGATGTCCTTAAGGGGCATTTGCTTATAGCCCATGGACCTCTATTACAGGAGGTTTAAGGTACCACACAGTTTTCTTGTAGTTTTTGCTAACTGGTTTGTCTGTGTGGCTTTTTTACTTTTTGGTCTGCATCTAAAATGCGTGCTATACCCTGTGATCTAGTGTATCTCTAATTAATGTTTATGCTCATGGTCATTAGGATGCATCTCCTGTAATGTCACTACCCAAAGGTGTGACTGTTTTATATATGCTCTTACCCTGCTTCTTCTAGCCAGAAAGCCTGCAAACATTCCAAGTAAAAACATTCATCTAGTATCTGAAATAAACTTAAATTTGTTGTCCTTCCTACCAGTTATGTTCATGGCATTACATAAATGACAAACCACTGCATAAACATGCTTTTCTACTTCCTAAGTTCATCTAATCCAGTTTAGTCATTAATGTTGTTCTACATTACAGTACATTGCTCAGTTTGGGCTCCACATGTGTATTGTGTACTAATGCTAGTTCTGGGCACTTTTATGTGTCTGTCTGTGTTATATTTTCCTTATCTATTAGCCTTCCCTTCTATCCTCCCTGGCATGTATGCTACCCTTGTTGTTTGAATGTGGAATTTTTTGATACATGTATCTGTTGTGGTATATTGCATACGGCACCATATGACTTAGCTATTCTGTATTACAATCATGTGAAGCTGATGTGTCCTATGTTATAACACACTGATCTCACTTTTCTTGTGGCATTATTATGATTTATTTATTTAGTTAGTTATTTTTGTGTCGCACGTACTTTCATATAGACTTGTATCTTTCCAAATTTGTGCACAACTGCCATATCCACATTACCATATCCTTGCATCACTGTCATGTGCGTACTTTGTGGTTCCCAGAATTCTTCCTTGTTTTTCTGCAAACTTCACTCTGTTAGTGTATGTCTGTGAATGTTGTATTTTTCATGTCTGTACAGCTTGATTGCATGCTTTGTTAAGCTTCCATTGTACTTCCTTGCTTCTTGTAGTCACTGACAGAATGAAAACATTTGTTTTGACATATGACTACCTGTGATGGCGTAATGAGTAATTACGTATGCTAATACTTTGCATATGGACTGTTCTGTTCTTGCATTTGGCACCCATCTGTGCTTTACACCTCGGTTTTATTGTCATTGTTCATTGTCATGTTGCAGATTAGCTATTATATCTGTGTCTCTGAAGTATTTATGGTTTCCAGCACACTGTTGTAGTGCTCACATTACAACTCCATATACTGTTAACAGCAACAGATATGACTGTAACTAACGACACCATTAATAGTAGATCTCTTTTGTCCCCTAGTAGGCCATGTTGGCCTCTAAAGCTGAACCTGCTAGCAATTTCTGCACATTCGCAATTTTTTTTGGTACACTGATATGTTTTCCACTCTTCTGCTTGTATCATAGTTGACTTCTTCTCTAGTACCACTGGTTCCTATCTCTTTAGAACTCTGTCTTGGTTTTAATATTATGTCACCATGGACAGTAGGCATTTTCAGCTCTGAATTGCCCAGATCATAAATAAAAGTAAATGAACAGCAGCAAAATACCCTAATATGGAAGATCATACATAACTCTGATCACTACTCGTAGCTATCATTAAACAGTATTGTGTTCTGTACTAGGCAAAGCTGCTCTGCAACTCTGTGCTGTGACAGAAAGAAAACAAAGGCAAAAGAGCATCTCTGACAGCTGATGCCCTTAATATGTAAAGCAAAAAGCAAATTAACTAAAAAAAAACGAGGGAGAGTGTGGCAGGAAGGCAGATTGTTTCTTTTTCATGTTGCTTTTTGGAATCAGTTTGCTGTCCATCACAATTATGACTTGGGTCTTATTTAATTAAGTGAATTTCTTCGCAGCTAATTTGGTAAGAATAATTTAAGTGCTGTTTCTGCAACCATTTTCCATTAATTAATATTGCAAATAAAGATTCCTGCAGTATGGTTTGTCAGATTAGTTGTAAGAACTAGCGTTAGGATGTTGTCATTTTGAATTAATAATGTCATAGTTATTCCCAGTATCTGTGAAGTACACACTGACCTTTTGAGTTTATTCCTCATGATTTTATATACTTCTTAACCTGTTTCTTTTGCTAGCGGCTTCTACAACAAGTTACATTTAAACTACCCTCATAATTCCATTACTGTAGGTTCAGAACACTGTACATGTTGTTCCTGTTTGTACCTTCTAAATACAGTTAGATCTTAGTAGAACCAGGATCTCGGATAATAAGCCTCTTGGCTGCTTGGGTTATTGGCCAATAAACCTATTTAGACAAATAGATTTTATGTCTGGGTTGTCAGTGTTACTACTTTATTTTACATAATAAAGTAGTTATTTTAACCAGATAAAGTAGTTTCAGAGCATGGGTGTCTGGGCGTTGATGGGGATGTGCAGTTACGTACATATGCCTTTGTGATTTGTAGAAGTGGAGCTGCATAAGAAACCTAATGTCCACCTTGAGAGTCCACCCTTAAAAGAACCATGTCTTAAAAAAACAATAAAATAAGATAAAAAATAAAACTTTAAATGGATGGACCAGATTTGAGTTATCTGGCATCTGTGATGCAGAATGAAAATACTCTTATGTTATCATTCAGCTGTGGACACCAGAAGAGTGAAAGGAATTAGAAGTGTATGGTAATGGCGCGTATTAGGGCGGTGTTTACATAATGTTGCACAATGGATGGCAGTTGAATGTCCTAAAATGATAATTGCAGTGCACAGAACTTTGAATGGGGAAATCAACCTGACTCCAAGGTATCAAGATTTCAGATTTAATATCTATCAAGTAGTTGGGAGAGTAAGCCCAACTCTGCAGAAGCACTTGAAATGCACACCATCAGGTTTCTTGAATTCACTTTAAATCTGTGTATTTCACAGTTTATTTTTTGAAGTGTCACAGCTCACTTATCAAGTCTTGCATTAATGACAAGTAGAAAGAGGCTACATAGGAAACTATATGCTGAAGGGATGATTTTACAATTATGTACCTGTCTGCAGTGATCACCCAGAATATCCCAATATTGTGACAGTGATCTGTCTCAATATGGTAAATGTGTGCAATTACACCAATAATTTAAATTGCAAAATGCACAATCATGACAGAAATCCTACCTGTAAGAAACATTAAAACTTGCTGAGTGCTGCTGCTAGTAGACGTACAACTAATATTAGTGTGCTACGTCATTCTTATAAAACAAATGGCCAGTCTACTAACTCATTCAGCCCCAAACAGCATAACTTCCAAAATAACTTCTGTTTCATCCTGCATTAATATACAGCTTATGAAACTTTCATTACTAACAATATGTTTTAGAGATGCACTTTTGAAATTAAAATTATTTATAAAAAAAAAAAAATGTTCAGCAGCAGTTTTGTATCATCTTTTGCTGTTGTGATAATCTGTCCCTTGTTCTGTCTTTTCTGTTTTTAATGGTTCAGATGACTTTACCTATAACCTATTTTAACAAGACAACATAAAAATCATAGAATTAAACTGCAAATTTTATGCTGTAGGTGAGATATCTTATTAAATAAAATGTATGATTGCTAATCAGACTTTATTGTTTCCATGCATTAAACTACAATGAGAACAATCAAAGCAATTGGAAGGTCCCCTTGAAAAAATAAGTTATGACACTTGCAAATAGTGAAGAGTTAATATGTGCAAAATGGCTAGGACACATTATGTCCTTCAAACAAACTTCTACCATACAGCAGAATCCTACATTATCCATATGTTTCATGAAAGGGCCAAGTATGAGACATGTGCTTCATGCTAAAAAGACCCTGCTCCCATGATGTGCCAGTTTGTGATGCAGACATGTTAGCATTGTTGAAGTATGACCTCATTACTGACTTAGTTGCATGTTTCTGAATCACATTTACTACTACAATTGCTGATCCGCACATTGTGGTAGTAAACTGCTGCTCATGTTGGCAGTGGCATTCCCCTACATTCACTATCCCACACACACATAGACACACCACAGTCCCCATACCTATCCCTAACCTGTCTGCCCTCCTGTGATTCCTGCCATCCCTATATTGTTGAAGTGCATCCGCCACATAACGCAAGCACTCAGGTCTCTCAACAGCAGGTACAAATATGACTCAGTCATTGTCCACGCTGGTGTAAATGACCTGAGACGTACCTCCTTGGACTACATGAAAAGAGACATTGAGGAGCTCTCTGATTATGTAGCCCAGGCAGGTATGACCCTGACCTTGAGCAGTATCCTACCTTCACCAAGAATGATGCCACAATACAGAGATAAGATGATCAGCTTTAACAATTGGCTTAAACTCTGGTGTCATTCAAAGGGGATCCAATGTCTGTCTGCCTGGGATGACATGCTGGACAAGCCACCCTGCTTCATGAGGGACAGCTTGCACCTGTCACCCATGGGATTCGGATATTGGCAAAGGCTCTTGCCACCCCATAGTGCCTTTTTAGGCAAGGCTCAAATTCTAAACCTACCACCCTAGAACACAAAAAAGGAAAAAAATTAAGGGTAATGCTGCTCAATGCCAGAAGTCTAAATCTCAAAATGCACACACTCGAGGCCCTTCTCAGTATGGAGAACATCGATGTCTGTGCAGTGACAGAAACCTGGTTCAAGGCTCCTGAGAGCACCCCAGCACTATCGGGTTTTACCTCTTATCATGCGTTCCGGCCCCAAAATCCGGACAATACCAAGAAAGGAGGGGGGGTATCCATATTCATCAAAGACACCCACACCTCAAGACTGGTGGCAACGCACGATGCATCGGAGACCATCTAGGTGCAATTAACCATAGGCAAGACTGCTCTGCAAATTGTAGCATGTTACAGGCCACCCTCACAAACTCAGGAACCTCACATGGCCTTCCTGAAAACACTAGAGGGGATAAATGTATCACCAAACACCATCATACTAGTTGACTTCAATTACCCTAATATAGACTGGGAACACTACTCAAGCCCAAACACCCTAGCCCAAAAGTTCCTGGAATTCATAAACTCAAATGCCATGGAACAACTAGTCACCATCCCCACAAGAGGAGAAAACATACTTGATCTCATCATCACGAACATGGGAGCACAATGTTCAACACTGGAAGTATACCCCTCACTGGTGTGATCAGATCACAAACTAATCTCGCTGGAGGTCCTCATCCCACCCCCACCTGAAATAAAAAGACCACAGTAAAGAACTGACTTCACCCCTCTAAAGACTAGTGTGGTCCCCTTTAAGGCGCCCGAGCGGCCGGAAAACAGTACTCAAGCCGCTGAATCACTTACAAATGCCTTCTACCAGCACCTGCAGGACTGCATGGATAAGGCAATCCCAAGCAAAACAAAGACTCTTTGTACCAAAGGCAAGCGTCCAGTCTGGTGGACCCCAGCCATAAACAAACTCTACAACAAAAGGAGGAAGCTACTACAAGATAGAGCAAAATCCTTAAAAGGTAAGACACCCTTGATCACTATAAGTAAAAACTAAGAGCTCTCATAAAATCATCCAAAGCAAATTTTGAGAGAAAAATAGCTAAAGACTCAAAAGACAATCATAAGGCCTTCTTTAGCTATGTTAGAAACCTGGGAGGAAACTCCCAGATATGCTCAGAACTAGTTCAAAATGATGTGAAGATTACTGATCCTACAGACATTGCCAACATACTGGCTGACAGGTTCAGTGCAAACTTCTCCCCCCTCCAAAGGGGGGGATATCTATAACAAGCGATTGCAGCCCCCAAACATCTCCAACGCCCAAGTGAGAACTGCTCTCTCCAAAGCAAAAACACAGCATCCATGGGACCTGATGGTGTCCCCGGCTGTGTGCTCCACGAACTCAACGAGGAATTAAACCCACAGCTAGGACAGCTGTTTAATCATAGTCTTACCTCTGGATACGTACCCAGGAGTGGCGCACTGCAACTGTGGTCCCACTTCACAAAGGCGGTGCCTCCACCGACCCTGGAAATTACCGGCCCATTAGCTTGACAAGCCTTACCTGCAAAGCCATGGAGAGGATCATAATGGACCTCATAAATAAAGACATAGGGAATTTGCAGACTTTGGATCCATCCCAGTTTGGCTTTGTCAAAGGCAGATCATGCCTTCTAAACTTGGTTGACTTTTTTGAAACAGTCACCAAAGCCATTGATGAGGGAAAGGCAGTCCATACAGCCTACCTCGATCTGGCGAAGGCCTTCGATACAATACCTCACTCGGGTATCATTGAAAAACTCATCAGCTTAAATGTTAACCCATACATCACAAGATGGGTTGCAAACTGGCTGAGTGACAGAACCCACAGGGTCAGAGTTGCTGGCGCCATGTCAGACTCAAAGCCTGTCACAAGTGGTGTACCACAGGGCTCAGTCCTGGGCCCACTCTTGTTTGGCATCTACTTTTCTGAAGTACAAGCAAACACAGGAGGGTTATGGCTGACAAAGTTTGCAGATGACTGCAAACTGGGCGCCATAGTAGAAAACACATCTGACACAGATATCCTTCAGAAGGGTCTCACAAAAACGGATAAGTGGTGCCAGAGCCATGGCCTAAAGTCAAATGCTAAAAAATGCATAGTCATACCCTTCGGGAAAAACAAGGTTACCCCTAGCTACCAAATAGGTGGCAATCCACTGAGCACAGAAGAAGTTATCAGGGACCTGGGGACCCAGGTTGATAGTAGTCTGTCATTCGACACCCATGTAGCTAAAGTAGTTAGGAAGACCTTCTACATTGCCCACCTTATCATGAAGGGATTCTCATCTAGATCAAGGGAGGTCATAGTCTCCCTATACTCATCACTCATCAGACCAATAATTGAGTACAATGCCCCATTCGGAATGTATCTGACCTGACACTTGCAGCAGCTGGAGAGGCCACAAAAGTTCCTCACCAAAAGGATAAAGGGTCTCAAACATCTGTCCTATGCTGCCCGACTGAAAGAACTCCAGCTCTATTCAGTCGCCACCGCTTGCTCAGAGGTGACCTTTGCCTAACATACAAGGCCATTTCAAACCCAGATTTGATGAATATGCTTCACCTCAAAAATCTAGATCCGTCAGAGCCACAAGGCGGAGACTTAAACCTCGACACGGCTATTAATAGGACATGCTGGAGGGATAGATTCATCACCCAAAGACTCCCTATGCTGTGGAATAAAATCCCGGTATATGTGAGGCAGAGCACCTCGCTGGCCTTGTTCAAGAGAAATCTTGACCAATGGATGGTAGATCGCAGATATACCCCAGGGATTACCTCAGTGTCACTGCTCAACAGAGGCACAGCAAAATAATGGGTATAGTTCCCCATACTAAAGGGGTGGCGTAAGCCACAAAACTATGGGCTAGGCTTGTAAATGCCCTCGGGCAGATAGCCTAGTATGAACCTATGAACCTATGAACCTATTAAAGCATGTATCTATTATGCCCTGGTGGTCTAGTGAATCTCTTTCCCTTTCAGTCCCTGTACTGCTGTTGGCACTGTTATGACACTTACATTTAAGTGCAATCCCTGGTGATCTACAGTTTCTCCCACCCACAATCCTCTTACTGCTATTTTTGCCTTTATAACTTATATTTAAGAGTAATCCCTGGTGGTCTAGTGAATACCCCCACCCTTGATTTCTCTTGTGCTGTTGTTGCTATTATAGCACTTACTTTGAGTATTCCCTAGTGTTTAGTGGTTCCCCCATCCCTAATCCCTGTTGCCCTGTCAGTGTCATAATGGCACTTGCTTTAACTTTATTCTCTGGTGTCTTGTGACTCCTCCCACCACTGATCCATATACCCCAGTCATGGCATTTGGTTGAACAAGGCCTTTTTGCCATGTTCAGTACCACAGTGTGGTGTTAATGACCATGTTACTGTACATGGCTGAGAGATTCATTGAGTTTCTCAACCATGTAGATGCTTTCGTGAAGACAGTACTGGGGAGATAGGTTCATATGTAGGTACTAGTCTATCAGCCCAAGGGCCTAAGTAAGCCTAGCCAACAAGATTCCCTGACTTACCCCACCCAAGAAAGTTAATTTTCTGTGCCCCTGTCGAGCAGAGCCACAGAAGTGATCCCCAGGATGTATTTCCTATTTCCCATCCACTCATCAAGATTTTTCTTGAAGAGTGCTAATGAGGAACTTTGCTTGACATAGATAGGTAGCTTGTTCCAGAGTATAGGAAGTCTGTGATACAGGAATCTATCCCTCCACTAAATACTAGGGAATGTCCTGTTTATTGTGGTGACAAGGTTTAGGTCCCTAGAGCATGTAGCATGGGGGGATTGGGATTTCTTTAGGTGTAGCATGTCCAGTAGTTCTGGGTTTAACATAGCTTTATATGTTAGGCAGTGATCTCCTCGGAGTAGGTGATATGCTGCAGAGTAAAGCTGGAGTTTTTTGAGATGGTCAGTGTAGGGCATCTGTTTGAGGCCAGTAATACTCTTTGTGAGGTAATTCTGTGGACTTTCCAGCTGCTGCAGATGTCTTGTGAGGTACATTCCAAAAGAGGCATTGTACTCTATAATATGCCTAATGAGTGCCGAGTAGAGGGGAACAATGACCTCTTTTTTCCTGGATGAGAACCCTTTTGTGATGAGGTGTGCCACATAGAAGGATTTCCTAACTACTTTGGTGATGTGATTATCAAAGGAGAGACTACTATCCACCTGGGTCCCAAGGTCTCTTATCACACATTCAGCGTTAAGTAGACTGCCATTTATGTGGTAATTCATGGGTACAGAGTTTTTACCAAAGGGGATGATGCACTTTTTGGCATTAAGCTTGAGGCCATGCCTTTGACACCAGGCATCTGTCTCCATGAGGCTCTTCTGTAGGATGTCCACATCATTTGGGGACTCGACTATGGCTCCTAGTTTGCAGTCATCTGCAAACTTCATTAGCCAGAGGCCTTCTGTGTTAGCCTGTACTTCAGACAAGTAGATGCCAAACAGGAGAGGTCTCAGGACTGAACCCTGCCGTACTCCACTTGTCACTGGTTTGAAGTCAGATTTGGAGTCTGCAACTTTTACAGTGTGGGTTCTGTCAGTGAGCCAGTTGGCAACCCATCTTGTGATGTTCATAGGTTCATAGGTAGGTATTAGGCTATTGTCCCAAGCGCCTACATAAACCTAGCCAACAAGGTTCCCTGGCTTATGCCACCCAAGAAAGTTATTTTCCTGTGCCACTGTTGAGCAGAGACACAGAAGTGATCCCCAGGGTGTATTTCCTATTTCCCATCCACTCATCAAGATTTTTCTTGAAGAGTGCTAATGAAGAACTTTGCTTGACATAGATGGGTAGCCTGTTCCAGAGTATGGGAAGTCTCTGGGATAGGAATCTATCCCTCCAGCATGTCCTGTTTATTGTGGTGACAAGGTTTAGGTCCCTAGAGCATGTAGCTCAGTGGGATTGGGATTTCTTTAGGTGTAGCATGTCCAACAGCTCTGGGTTTGACATAGCTTTATATGTTAGGCAGAGATCACCTCTGAGTAGGCGATATGCTACGGAGTAAAGCTGGAGTTTTTTGAGGCGGTCAGTGTAGGGCATTTTTTTGAGTCCAGTAATCCTGTTTGTGAGGTACTTCTGTGGCCTTTCCAGCTGCTGCAGATGCCTTGTGAGGTACATTCCAAAAGGGGCGTTGTACTCTATAGTGGGTCTAATGAGTGTCAAGTAGAGGGGAATGATGACCTCTTTTTTTCCTGGATGAGAACCCTTTTATGATGAGGTGTGCCAGGTAGAAGGACTTCCTAACTACTGTGGCGATGTGACTATCAAAGGAGAGACTACTGTCCACCTGGGTCCCAAGGTCTCTTATCACACATTCGGTGTTAAGTAGATTGCTGCCTATGTGGTAGTTCATGGGTACAGAGTTTTTACCAAAGGGGATGACACTGCACTTTTTGGCATTGAGCTTGAGGCCATGGCTCTGACACCATGCATCTGTCTCAGAGAGGCCCTTATGTAGGATGTTCACATCATTTGGGGACTTGACTATGGCTCCTAGTTTGCAGTCATCTGCGAACTTCGTTAGCCAGAGGCCTTCTGTGTTAGCCTGTTCTTCAGAGAAGTAGATACCAAACAGGAGCAGTCCCAGGACGGAATCCTGTGGTACTCCACTTGTCACTGGTTTGTGGTCAGATTTGGAGTCTGCAACTTTTACAGTGTGGGTTCTGTCAGTGAGCCAGTTGGCAACCCATCTTGTGACATAGGGATTTATGCCTAGTTTATTGAGTTTAGCTATAATTCCAGAATGGGGGATGGTGTCGAAAGCCCTGGCGCGGTCAAGATAGGCTGTGTGAACCACCTTACCCTCATCTACGACTTTGGTGACTGCCTCAAAGAAGTTGATCAGGTTCAGGAGGCATGATCTGCCTTTCACAAACCCGAACTGGGTGGGATCCAGAGTTTGGAGGTAATCAATGTCTTTGTTTTTGAGTTCCATGATGATACGTTCCATGGCTTTGCAGACCAGGCTTGTCAGGCTAATAGGTCTATAGTTCCCGGGATCAGTGGTGGCTCCCCCTTTGTGGAGTGGGATAACTGTTGCTGTGCGCCATTCAGTGGGCACAAAGCCTGATGCGAGGCTATTATTGAACATGGTGCTTAAGTGGGAAGCCAGTTCATTCTGAAGTTCGTGTAAAACGCAACCTGGGATGTTGTCCAGTCCCATGGATGCTGTGTTTTTGGCTTTAGAGAGTGCAGCTTTCACCTGTGTAGTTGTGATTACAGGGACTCTTCATTCTTCCTGTATAGATATGGGCCCTTTATGGGGTGAGGGGGGGGGTAAAGTTAGCACTGAACCTATCTGCCAGGATGTTGGCAATATCAGTTTGTTCTGTAATTTTCATGCCTTTGTGCTGTAACTCAGAGCAGATCTGGGTGTTGCCATTGAGATTCTTGACATAGCTATAGAATGCTTTGTGGTTGTCCTTGGAATTAGTGGCAATTTTATTTTTGTAGCTAGCTATGGAGGATCTTATAAGGGATCTCAGCTTCTTACTGAGGCTGAGCAGGGAGCTCCTCCACTCATGGGATTTTACTCTCTTTTGCAACAGTTTCTTCCTTCTGTTGTACAGTTTGTTTATGGCAGGGGACCACCAGATTTATACCTAGTTTAGTGAGTTTAGTTATAATTCCAGAATGGGGGATGGTGTTGAAAGCCTTGGCGAGGTCAATATAGGCTGCATGAACCACCTTATGCTCGTCTATGGCTTTGGTGACTACCTGAAAGAAGTTGATCAGGTTCAGAAGGCATGATCTGCCTTTCACAAACCCGAACTGGGTGGGTTCCAGAGTTTGGAGGTTACCAATGTCTTTGTTTATGAGTTCCATGATGATATGTTCTATGGCCTTGCAGACCAGGCTCATCAGGCTAATAGGGCGATAGTTCCCAGGATCAGTGGTGGCTCCTCCTTTGTGGAGTGGGATGACTGTTGCTGTGCACCATTCAGCAGGCACAAACTCTGACGTGAGACTATGATTGAACATGGTGCTTAGGTGGGGAACCAGTTCAGCCTGGGATGTTGTACTGTCCCATGGATGCTGTGTGTTTGGTTTTGGAGAGTGCAGCTTTTACCTGCATAGATGTGATTACAGGGACTCTGCATTCTTCCTGTATAGATATGGGGCCTTTAGGGGGTGAGAGGAGGGTAAAATTAGCACTGAATCTATCTGTCAGGATGTTAGCAATGTCAGTTGGCTCTGTAGTTTTCGTGCCGTTGTGCTGTAACTCAGAGCAGATCTGGGTGTTGCCATTGAGATTCTTGACATAGCTATATAATGCTTTGTGGTTGCCCTTAGAATCAGTGGTGATTTTGTTTTCATAGCTAGCTTTGGAGGATCTTATAAGGGATCTGAGCTTCTTACTGAGGCTGACCAGGGAGCTCCTCCACTCATGGGATTTTACTCTCTTTTGCAGCAGTTTCTTCCTTCTATTGTAGAGTTTGTTTATAGCAGTGGACCACCAGATTGGCTTCCTTTTTTTGGAGGATAGCATCTTGATTCTGTTTGGGATAGCACAAGCCATGCACTTGTGTAAGTGCTTATAGATTGCATTTTTGTAGGATTCAGCAGTCGTAACTGTATTGTCCATCTGCATGGGTGTCATGAAGTTCACCACTTCTGTCTTAAGAAGCATGAAGTTGGCTTTGGAGAAATTTTTTACTATGGTTTTCTTAATGGTGGGTGGGGTCGTGATGCGGATATCTAGGGTGATTAGCTTATGGTCGGATCTGACCAATGAGGAGTTGACTTCAGGTGTGGAACACTGGTCACTCATATTGGTAATGACTAGGTCTAGGATATTGTTGCCCCTGGTGGGGGTGTGGATAAGATGATCCAGGGCATTAGAATTTATGAATTTCAGAAAGCATTGAGTGAAGGATTTGGTACATGAGTAGTTTTCCCAGTTAATGGTGGGATAGTTAAAATCACCCATTACTAGGGTGTTTGGTTGAATGCTAATATTTTCCAGTATATCAAGAAAAGAGGAGTGGGAATCCTGGGGCATGGTGGGGGATCTGTAGCAAACTACAATTTGGATTGCAGTTTTGCCCAGAGATGTGGATATCCTTAATGAATATGGACACACCTCCGCCTTTGGTGTTCTGATCCAGCTTAGACGACCGAAAAGTGTGGTATGAGTTAAGCCTGGTAATGCAGGGGTGCTCTATAGAGCCTTGAACCAGGTCTTAGTCACTGCACAGATATTGATGTTCTCCATTTTAAGGAGTGCCTCGAGTGAGTGCATTTTGAGATTTAGACTTCTAGCATTGAGTAGCATTACCCTCAGTTTTAGCTTGCCTGTTCCTGTTACTGTGGTGAATTTGTCATTTGAACCTTGCCTAAAAAAGGCACTATAGGGTCGGCAAGACCCTTAGCCAGTATCTGGAATCCCAGGGGCAACAGGGCACTAGCACATGGCTAATTAGTATATGCTTCCCCCCAGAATGAATCGTTAGCATTCAGCATGGTTGTGCATCTGTCCTACATTGCACTGCATGCCTTCATTGTAGAGGACACTGTACCACCATGTCAGGGCAATTGACATAGAGGGTTAAGGCTGTGAGCTGTAGTTCTTGTGGCACAGGGTTTGATTCCCCCAGTCCTCATTTGCATATTGTGTGACCTTTATTAAGTCACTTAACTAGACAGTATTATGGGCAACTTGGAACATGGCCTAGTCCCCTCAATGGTCCTCTGACTCCAAGCCTAGCAATCTCTTATAAATCTATGAACCTGAATCAGGAAAAAATACGGTGACATGTACATAAAGATGTACACATCACAGTATCTTAACAAATCCCAGTCTATATCATTTAAGAAAATTTTAGATGAATGGTTATTTCAGAATAATTTTTTTAACATATTTATTTATTTATTTATTTTTTATTTATTGACATTTGTTAACCAGGTTTGTCCAACTGGGCTTGTGGCCCATTTTCAGTGGAGACCCGAGGGAAAAAGCTCCAGTAGTACATTTTAAGACAAGTGCAATTTTAAACAATATTGATATAATAGCACTTATAGCAAAATGATTCACATATGTTGGGTTACATGCATAAAGTTAAAGTTGCATTGAAAAGAAGCTAAGTAACAATTTTACATTGATATAGTTCAATAGGTCAACAATAAACATTTTTTGTTTGTATAAAATTATGCAAATGCATAGTAGACACATTGGAGAGAGAGGTATAAGGAGGTACTAAGTATGGTCCTTTTGAGGGTACATAAAGGGAAGGAAGACTAGGTAGGGTCATGGCAAGGGCAGATTCTGGAATTGAGAAAATAAGCTTTTAGTTCATTTTTAAAGTGTGAGGTGTGGGAGATTGAACGTAAGTCAAGGGGAAGTTTGTTCCAAGCACGGGCAAGGGAGTGTTTGTAGAAATATAAAATGTTTTGACTCCAAAATTAGTTCATAGGATTCTTACATTTGGTCAACAAGTACCATCTAGTATCATAATGTCCTGCTGACATATGTATTTTCCTTTCTTAAAAAGAAAAGACCAACAAATTGGCAGCAGCATGACCTTGTAGCTCTTCTAGCTCTGTAAGAATTGATAATACTGTACTGTGCCATAATTAGCTAGAATGAGACTGAGAACAAAAGTCTTTATCTGTTAATTACCCATGCTTGTGCTGAACAGATGCCAATCTGTCCTTTATGGACCAAGTCTTGTGCACTTTTCAGAATGAACCCTTTAACCTGTCTAATGTCTAATAACTACTTTAAAATGGAAGTCCCTAATCTAACAGTTGCCCTTGAGGTCCCTGACAAAAGTCTGCTGGGACCTACTTCTGTAGTTACCTTATATTTATATTGAATAAACTAATTTAGACAGCTTTATGCTACCTGATTCATAATTTGAAAAAAAAAAAAAAAGACTATTTGGTAAGCCTGCAATTTTAATTTTCACCACTAAGGGTCACTTGAGCATCTGTGGCCTGTTTGGATTGAAGTAACTTTATGATTTGATTTTTATATTACCTAGATTTATAGGTTCATAGGTTCATAGGTTCATACTAGGCTATCTGCCCTAGGGCATTTATAAGCCTAGCCAGAGTGTGTTTGGCTTTCGCCACCCATTTTAAATTAATTTTGCTATGCCCTTTTTCGAGGTTAGTATACTGTGCCTCTGTCTAACAGTGACACAGAAGTGATACCCGGGGTAAACCTGCGATCTCCCATCCACTCATCAAGATTCCTCTTGAAGAGAGTCAATGAGGGACTCTGCCTAACCTGGACTGGGATTTTATTCCAGAGTGAAGGGAGCCTCTGGGTTATGAATCTGTCCCTCCAGCATGTCCTATTTATTTCAGTGCTGAGGTTCAAGTTTCTCGAGCATGTAGCTCGATGGGATTTGGATTTTCTGAGGTGCAGCATGTCCATTAATTCCGGGTTGGACATGGCTTTATACGTCAGGCACAGATCGCCTCTGAGCAGGCGGTATGCCACTGAGTAGAGCTGGAGTTTCTTTAACCGGGCAGCATATGGCATCTGTTTGAGCCCTATGATCCTCTTGGTGAGGTACTTTTGGGGTCTTTACAGTTGCTGCAGGTGTCTGGTAAGGTACATTTCGAAAGGAGCATTATACTCAATTATGGGCCTGATGAGGGATGAGTAAATAGGCACAATGACCTCCCCTGATCTAGATGTGAATCCCTTCATGATTAGGTGGGCTATATAAAATGTTTTTCTAACCACTTTGGCCACGTGGTTGGCAAATGAGAGATCGCTATCAACTTGGGTCCCCAGGTCCCTAATTACTTCTTCTGTACTTAATGGATTACCACCTATGTGGTAATTTGTGGGCACTTTGTTTTTGCCAAAGGGGGTGACTATATACTTTTTGGCATTTAGCTTGAGGCCATGGCTCTATCACCAGTTGTCTGTTTCTATGAGGCCCTTTTGGAGGATGCTTGTGTCGGCTGGAGAGTTGATTATGGCGCCCAGTTTGCAGTCATCTGTGAACTTATCAGCCACAGTCATTCCATGTTGGCATGTACCTCAGAGAAATATATACCGAACAAGAGAAGTCCCAGGACTGAGCCTTGTGGGACGCCACTTGTAACTGGTTTGGAGTCTGACATGGCTCCAGCAATTCTAACCATGTGGGTTTAAGGCAGTTTGCAACCCATCTAGTGACATGGGGGGTTATATTTAAGCTGGTGAGCTTATCTATAATGCCCGAGTGGGGTATTGTATCGAAGGCTTTTGCGAGGTCCAGGTAGGCTGTGTGGACCACCTTCCCCTCGTCAATGGCCTTGGTGACTGTTTCAAAGAAATCAACCAGGTTCAAGAGGCAGGATCTGCCCTTAACAAAGCCGAACTGGGTAGGATCCAGTGTCTGTAGGTCCCCAATATCTTTATTTATATAGTCTTTAGAGTCTTTAAGTCTAGCTTTTGATGTATAAGTGATATATTTAAAACTTGTACATTATTTAACCCACTTCTGCTGGAGAAAGAGGTCCTGCAAAATTTATTTGTATACTGTCCCATGCTTTTTCTGAAACTGGCACTCTCTGCAACTGAGGATTATACACTCCTCCTGAATTTTTTACATAGATTTTTTTTTTTTAGCTGATGATTTTAAAACTTATACTTTATGATAGGCAAGTTTTTTAAAACCTACATGACCTAGTATCTGATGGTTGCACTTAATTAGCTGCTTAGCCAATAATTTCAGTACATAGGCAAAAGTGCCCCTTGTTCTGTTTATACACATACAACCTTACTCCCGGGACTGGATTGGTAAATTTGCATTGTACCCTTTTATTAGCATTTTCATGCATATCTTGGATCTTTGCCAGATTTACCTCAACCGTTGAGCCCACTTGGCACACCTCTGTTATATCTTTTACCTTAATCTCCTTTTACTCCATTGGATATAGAGGAATTTCCTCCTTGGCAGCTTTTTTGCTGCTGCATACTGTATAGCCTATCAAGCATGATGTCTTTTTTCTGAAGACTAATTGAAATCTGCACTAAAAAGATAACTTTATAAGTGGTCTTGTAGCATAATTACCATATTCTGTGTTAACTTGTGTCTATACATTTTTATTTAAATTTCCTTTATAATGCTACTTATCTTTTTAACTTTTATGAATATTTATGAGCTATAATAGTTTACTAAAACCTATACTTTCTGTATTTTAAGTCTATACCTTTGCATTGTCTGTTAGAGTCCTTAATTTCTGACTATAGCCGGCTTTAGGCACCAGCGAACCTTGTGGTCACTGAGGGCCCCCTATTCATGGGGGCCCCAACCTCAGCAAGTTGTCTTACCCTGATATTTTGCAACAGGTTTATCAAACCAACAAAAGATAGTACAACAGTCTTGTGTACTTAATAAACCTGATGAGTAATAACTCTTATTCATAGCTCCTTTAAAATTCAAAGATATCTCTGGTTATAGTAACAGTGTTTTATCAAGCAACAGGCTTCACAATTCCATTAAATATTATACCACTGACACATTACCCTTGGCTTAGTTAAACTTTGCTAGGGGCTGCAAGGTGGCCCCTTAGTTATCCTTGACTGTGTGGGAGGCCCCCACAAAAGCTGCTGCTGGTTGTAGAAAAATGAGGAGAAAAAATGTATTAATTCCCTGATTATGCTCTTTAACCTGAACAGGTCTGTTATATGATCCTGTTAGGATAAAGCTGATAATGAACATAAACAAGGTAAGCACCAGAGAGATCACAGCCCAGAATGACTGTTCTCAGTGCAAACCTTGAATTTTAAGAAAAGCTGATACTTCTGATCTTCAGGGATGGTTTTCTTTTTCAGGGAGTTTTATAAAGACTGGCAGAACACCAGCTACTGCAACTTTCAACTTCTTTCCAGAAGAATTCATTGCAATACCTTCTAATAGCAGAATAAAGTTCTCAGAATCATGAACATGTTCCAAATATTACACTAATTCAATTAAAAAGTTAATAGTATAACACCTTTTTCATCAGCTTTCATTTTTTGGACAAATAAGTATAAAACTCTGATGTCTGGATTTATTGACGGTCTGTAATCCTAAATGATTTTCACGCAAACCAAAGTTTTTATAAAGGACAAAATAAATCTGAGAAAAATCAGGGAAAGTAAATAAAAGTGACTTACCCCTGCTGCTGTTTGACAACTGCTAAATGGTAGTCACTGATCATACCAGTATCGCACAGTGTATTGCTATTTGCTTAAATAAGTACAGAACTAATATTGCTATGGTGTGTGTGTGTGTGTGTGTGTGTGTGTGTCTGTCTGTGTGTGTGTGTGTAAAATATCAGTGATTTTTATCTGTGCACACACCCAGTAATGCCAAGACACAGACATTATTCTTCAGGTATCAGTTAAAATGTAGCTAACAAGTAATTATGTTTCAAAATTAATGAATAAAATATATCACAGAACATTCATACACTTAGATCTTCTAAGAGTCTGGGAGCCCCCACTCCCCAGACTGTATAAATGGAAACATGGGAATCCCTTAATCATCCTAGACTGTGTGGGGGCCCCACAAAAGCTGTTGCTAGTTGGGGAAAATGAGAAGGAAAAACATTAATTTTCTGATTATGCTCTTTAACCTGAACAGTGGTTTGATACGACTCTGTTAGGATAAATCTGATAATGGTCTTTGCCCTCAACTGCACCCATTCTAAAACCAGCTCTACTCAGATTTGTGTATACAGAAAACTGCTGTAGGTTATGTGTGTGTGTGTGTGTGTGTGTGTGTGTGTGTGGGGTGGGGTGGACAGTGTGGTTATTACTTCTTTAATTGTCATCACATGAGGTTATTATACCTTGTGTCTGAGCTGAGGACAGTGTGTTCATTCTTTTCTTTTACTTTTCTGACAGACCTCAAAGGTGTACAAAGAAGGTTACTATAGTTTGTGCAAGGGCAGTGTACTGTCTAGGAGCAACAAAGGTGTTATTTCACACTTCAGGCATGTATGCAGGTAGCTGCCTTTGAAAGTTGAGGTTGAGGAATGAGGAGACATGCAATATATATGTATGCCAGCAGTCACTTGAAATACATGACTGTGGAAATCTGAACCTCTGCCTTCATCCCAGTCTAACACCAGTGGGATGCATAGGCAATCTTTTTTTGGGAGGGTTAGGGAGGAAGGCATTTCCAAGATAGGACCTGTATATTCAGACAACAATTGGTTTGTTAGTTTATTGTGAATTACTATTTTGTCATCTTTGAACAGTTTACTTGGTCAGGAAAGGTGTGTTGAAAGGATGCAAGGAAAATGAAAGCTGAACAGCAACACAATTTCTTTCCTTAATCAAAATTTCTGTTCAAGCCAACACTGGATGAAAAGGTTGTGTAAAAAGAAAAAAAAAGAAAATGCACTTCAGAGCATATAGGAAGATATGACTTCTTGAAAAAGTTGAAGAGTAAAGCAAAATTTTAGAAAAGGAAGAAAAAAGTAATGTGCATACCATGGGAAGCCCAAGATGGGGAGGGGGTGAGTGGGGGAAGATTGGAGGGTATAGTGTGTGTGTGTGTTGGTTGGCTGAAACAGTAGGCCTAGGGAGCCATTTCACCTAAGTCTAGATCTGCACATAGAGTTCCTGCAATGTATCACTGGTGCAACTAAATTCCCATAACTGTAAATGTCCCTCTGTGGGATGGGCCAACATAGTGTGGTACACAGTCCTGTTGTAATTAAGAGCATTGTAGCTACAGGTCAGTCATTTTGAAGCATGAACTAAAAGGTGGCTTAGGAAGGGTATCAGTGATAGGGTCATACGCAGACTGGAAGTGTCTAGGGGGTCCCCAACTTGACATCTGCTGGGGGCCCCCAAAATGCTAACACCGGCCCTGTTTCTGACTAATGTACAATAATTGTGTAAAGTGCACTGTAATTTGTAAATTAATTAACAAATTAAGCCTGCACTGTTATGCCTTGAGTGCATTGAATAACTATTACTACCTATTATTTAATAACTTATTTTAATAAGCCTGTAAAAAATAATTATGTCACTTTACCGTGAACTAATGACTAAATAATGTAATTCTGTTACTTTACTTTTAAACTAATGACTGAATAATGTGAAGTCATTAGTTTAAAAGTAAAGTAACAGAATTAATAATGTGAAGTGAATCAGCAGTGGTGGTGCTGCGGTAGCGTTGTCGCCTCACAGTAAGGCGCTGACCTGTTCGACGCTCAGCTAGAGCATCTTCTGCTTGGAGACATGCGTGAATGGGCGTACCTTCGTTGAAGGTTGTGCATCAGGGCTGGCAACTCGGCACGTAAAATCAACTGCCAATCAGCGGACCGGAGTTCCGCTGTGTCTACCCCTGACCGGGAAAAAGCCGAAAGACACAACAACAACTACTGAATAATGTGAAGTAACTGGGTTATATTTTTAGATTTGACTGAAATGTTTTATACTGAGCACATATTAGCTGAATATGAATGTCATATTTGGAAACCTGACTGCTATTTACATTAGCACATACTGAACATTTTAAAAATAGCTGTGTATATTCTGGAAACTAACTAAACTAAAAGAATATATTTTGACAGTGTTAACTAAGCACAGATAAAAGCATAACCAAAATGGGCACGTTATATTTTGAAGACCAAACTATTATTGTCTGAACATAGACTGAAAGCTAGTACTGCTGTACAATTGTTACCATGAACCTGAAAACATGAGAACATTGCCTGAACATAGATAAACTGAAACCTAGTACTATTGTTATATAATTGTCTGAAAAAACGAGAATATTTTGACAAGTGATACCTGAACACAAACTGAAATCTGTTATTGTTATATTCTGGAGACTAGACTATTAAAAACATAAACTGAAACTAATACTGTTATATAACTGTTTGAAAACATACATTCTTGCTTTAACTCATACATTTTGACTTTAAATAAACATTGAAGAAATACCTGAAACACATAAACAGTCAATTTCTACCCCACAGCTCTTCCCAAATTTTACTCTGCATTGTTCCAGTCGCTGATGAGGTAAAGGAAGGCCTGCTTTAATGTTGAAGTGTCCTCTTTATAGTTAGGTCTTTTAAACCTCTTCTTTTCATTTCTTGAGCAAGGCTGGATAGCTAAAGTTCTTGATTGCATTTAGTAACAGGTCCTTAAAATAACATTTGCATCTTTAACAATTATAAACTGATAGCATTGCTTATTGCCCTGACCTTATTTACATTTTTCTGCATGAAATGCAGCATTAACAACTATAAACTGGCAGCATTGCTTACTGTGCTGACTTTATTTGCATTTTTCTGCATGAAATAAACATACATTTTTCTGTAAGAAATAAACATTTGCTGCTAATAAACTTTTGCAAGTCTGTAGGCAAACTGATATCACAGTATTTTTATTTTTTGCAATATCTTGTTATTATATCTAACACAACACCTAATTTTGACATCATGTCCATTTTTAAAATGGTGCTGTCATACTGGGGATTTAACAAGAATTTTGCTGTTATTTTCTTTCCAAGCTGATTGGCTTTATTCAAAAATCTAATTTCCAAAGGCTTGCTCCTGACTGCAGCTACCTTTGACCCTTTAAAACCTGATAGCATGAGGACTGTACTCAGATCCTCTGGCAGAGGTCTATTTGTAAATGAAACTGACACCTTCAAGTAATACATTATGCCACAGTTCCTTTCCTATGAGTAATGAAATGTATGGTCTGCCGACCTTTCCATCCTGGAATGAAGTCAAATACACCAACTGATTTGGTGCTGAAGTATTACAGCCTTCATACATATTCTGAAAATCTGGTATGTTACTGGTAACATTAAACTGAGCTACAGCATACTTCTGATCATCCCTTGGGCTTGAACTTTGCACTTTACTTATGTCATTCACCCAGTCATTAACCATAGTGGGCTGCCTTGCATCTGAAAAGCTAAAAGTATTTTCTGTCTCTACCCATGCACTATGTGCACAACCTTCAGAAAACAATTACAAAAAAATTAACTGCTGGGACTGGTGAAGTCTGTTTTACTGCTGCAATATCAGTATTTACAGGAGAAATCCTACTATGGTTGCAAAATCTGTTTCTAGCTAACCACTAAATGGACAGCTTCCTCTAAGTTCTTGGCTGTAGCAATTACATTTAACTTGATATTTATATCAAGTTTCTGAACTTATTTTAAATGGTAACTCAAAGTAGTGATGTAACATTGCACATTTCTGTACCTATATAAAATTAAATTTAACTGTTGAACTTTTTGCATTTTGTCTCGTGACCCTTAGATATTAACATACTGTTCTGTGAGTGAACCTCCACCCACTGTATTGCCATAACTGTTTTTAACTGACATCATTTAACTTTCTAGTAGTACTGAATGCTGCAAGAATTTATTACTACTGTATACAATTTTTTTTGGATAAATAGTAAAACTGTAAATGCATTAAATGGATAGCACTGCCTTTAATTTACCTTGCTGGGCTGGCTGTAATCTGAACTGATGTGCTTAGCAAACTGCCCTCTCTGTACGAAACATATACAATGACAAACTGGTTACATAATGTACTCTTTTATACATAGGATCTGAATTTTTAACTGTGTTGTTACTTTCAGAATGTAGCATTGACTCTAAATTTTACATTCTGTAAACTAGCAAACATTATTTTGTGCATGTCTATATTACAATTTTGTTTATGTATTGCAACACTTTAATACAAATCTCTTAACTAATGACTGCCAAGCAAAGTGATAATACAAACAATTCATTTGCCAACTAAAACTGTAAACCCTTTATTCTGCTAATTAATTTGACTGTTAGTTCTGATATACCTTGTAAAACATACAAACATACAGTAACCCTTTTATTTAACTGACCATACCCAATATATATTTCTGAGAACTTCAGCTGTGTTATCTGAATTGGAATTTATTTTATCTTTAACACACAAATCTGCATGTTTCTGTTGTAACCATTTTTTAAAATCTGTGCATTTGTACAAATCTCTTTACTGAAGTCTAAAACAGTATATAATTTTAATGACATGTTTATACCTAGTACAGAGCTGCTACACTTTGAATGGCTAGCTGCTGTAATCTTTTGACCTTTTAAATCCTGACAAAACTGCATTTGTGTTTAAAGATCTATGTGTAACTGAAGTTAATTTGTCTGTAAACAATGAAATATTGATATTTGTATTTTAACCTTAAATGACAGATTAATGCTCTGATTTTTACAGATAGCTATGGAATGCATTCTTTTACTTAGCGCCAAAGTCTGTTCTTCAGTTTGTCTGGAATATACTTTAAATATGCACTCTGATTCCTTTTATCTCCCTTAAGTGCAAACATTGCACTGATTCTGAAAGTAAGAAACTAGATGAAGTAATGTGAATCATACCTCTTAACTGTACAGATTTTTGCAGAATGTCCAGACTTTCCCCATATTTTTTGCACCATTTTTCATAAAATTATGTTTTTTCTGGCAATTTAGTCATCTTCTTCTTCTTTCAGCTGCTCCTGTTAGGGGTTGTCACAGCAAATCAACTGTTTTCATTTCCTCCTGTCCTCTGCATCTTGCTCTGTCACACCAACCACCTGCATATCCTCTCCCACCACATCCATAAACCTTATCTTAGGCCTTCCTCTTTTCCTGTTACCTGGCAACTTCATCCTTAGCATCTTTTTTCCAATATACTCTGCAGCCCTCCTCAGCACATGTCCAAACCAACGTAATCTTGCCTCTCTGGCTTTGTCTCCAAACCTTCCAACCTGGGCTGACCCTCTAATATACTTATTCCTAATCCTGTCCATCCTCGTCACACTCAGTGCAAATCTTAACATCTTCAGCTCTGCCACGTCAAGCTCTGACTCCTGCCTTTTTGTCAATGCCACTGTCTCCAACCTGTATAACATAGCTGGTCTCACTACCCTCTTGTAGACCTTCCCTTTCACTCTTACTGGTACTCGTCTGTCACAAATTACTCCTGACACTCTTCTCCACCCACTCCATCCTGCCTGTACTCTCTTTTTCACCTCTCTTCCACACTCACCATTACTCTGAACTGTTGATCCCAAGTACTTAAACTCATATTTCTCTTGAACAAGGCCAGCGAGTGCTCTGCCTCACATATACGGGATTTTATTCTGATGAATCTATCCCTCCAGCACATCGGTCACCTCATTCACCTTCGCCACCTCTACTCCCTGCATCCTCACCATTCCTCTATCCTTCCTCTCATTCACACATATATATTCTGTCTTAGTCCTGCTGACCTTCATTCCTCTTCTCTCTAGAGCATATCTCCACCTCTCCAGGGTCTCCTCCACCTGTTCCCTACTCTCACTGCAGATCACAATGTCATCTGTAAACATCATAGTCCACGGGGACTCCTGTCTGATCTCATCTGTCAACCTGTCCATCACCATTGCAAATAAGAAAGGGCTCAGAGCTGATCCTTGATGTAATCCCACCTCCACCTTAAACACATCTGTCACTCCCACTGCAGACCTCACCGCTGTCACACTACCCTCGTACATATCTTGTACCACTCTTACATACTTCTCTGACACTCCTGACTTCCTCATACAATACCACAACTCCTCTCTAGGCACCCTGCCATATGCTTTCTCTAAATCCACAAAGACACAATGCAACTCCTTCTGACCTTCTCTGTACTTCTCCATCAACACTCTCAGAGCAAACATCGCATCTGTAGTGCTCTTTCCTGACATGAAACCATACTGCTGATCACTAATCATCACCTCCCTTCTTAACCTAGCTTCCACTACTCTTTCCCATAACTTCATGCTGTGACTGATCAGTTTAATCCCTCTGTAGTTGGTACAGCTCTGCATATCACCCTTATTCTTAAAAATTGGTACCAAAACACTTTTTCTCCATTCCTCAGGCATCCTCTCACTTTCCAAGATTTCATTAAACAATCTAGTTAAAAACTCCACTGTCATTTCACCTAAACACCTCCATGCTTCCGCAGGTATGTCATCTGGACCAACAGCCTTTCCATTCTTCATCCTCTTCATAGCTATCTGTACTTCCTCCTTGATAATCCACTGCATTTCATGATTCACTATCCGCACATCATCCAACCTTCTCTCCCTCTCATTCATCAATCCCTGAAAGTACTCTTTCCATCTGCTCAACACACCCTCCTCGCTTTCTGGCAATTTAGTAGCAAATCATTAAAGAGCAAAGTTAGAAAATAATGACAGAGATTTGAGTTTCAGACTTCATACTGATCAAAATATGCATGCTAATGCAAAACCTGTTATTCTGTCAACTATAATTTGTAGGAGCAATATTTAAAAATTGTCCCTATTTTTGAGCCTTTTTCACACGTTTATGTATGGCTTTGTCCAGATTTCTTCTCTAAGAGGTTGACATGTATGATGTGAACTTGAGACATTGCCTGTATGTTATGTATGTTGACTGTGTTGACATTTGTATGTTTAATGCTACAACATACTTCTGTATTTTGAATTGTATGTGCTGAAGCATTTATGCTAGGATTAATTAAGTCTAAACTTGTAGTGACAGAAGCTGACTCATAAGCTAGCTTAACCCTTTTGTGTTTAAAATATTTAACATTCTTGAACTAATAACCTTTAACTTTAAGAGAACATTTTTAAACTTAAACCATAGATTTATTGACGTTTTAACTCTGGCAGTATTACTTGACATTTTTACATGAAAATGACAGTAACTGATTAGTTTAAACTTTTTTTGTGCTGTAAACTAAAAGGTGCATATAAAGTCTTACATAACTTTATGGTCTTGGAAGAATTTGAGCTGTCGTCTGTAGCTTATTAACCTTTTTCTTGGCTGTGTGACGTCACACTGGAAACTTGAAAGTTTGTGAGATAGCTGTTAACTGGGATTAATGTCTTTTATGTTCTGAAGGAACACTGCTTTGATGTAATACTGGTCTGTTAAAGTTGGTTGAGGCTTTTTTTGAAATAAACACTGATGCTGTGTTCTTTGGTTAACAGCTACATTTACTATATGCAGAGGGTGTCTGCTGTGTTTTTGGTTTGCATTATTTCTGGCTTATTCTGTATAGTGTTTACAATATTTATGGAAAAACACTGGTATGCTGCTGGAAAGTCTGTTATGAAACATTTGCTATTACTATAAACTCTCAATGAAACCTTGACGTTAAGCTGGCTGTTGCAGTAAAACTGTACTTGAAAAGGTTACTTACTGCAGGTGTTTCTGTGTGCTGATGAGGCTGTGTGAAATAATTGCTGTGTAGACTGCTGTAGTTGAACAAAATACTGTTATTTTGTTGTAGAACACACGTAGTGTGACCAAGTCTGGAAATGAACGATACCTTGACTGAAAGGGTGGTCTGTAGCACTGTTGATTTCCTTTACTGAGGCCTCTCAACTGAAAAGCTTCTGGAGTGCTGTAGTACTTCTGTTGTATAAACAGTTACTGTGAACTGAAGAAAATATGCTGCACTGGAAACTGGATGTGAAAAAGTTACACACTACAACTGTCTCTGACTGTTGGATTGTCCAGAGTAGCTGCTTTCTGGGATGCAAGCATTATATATCTCTCCCCAGACAGCAGGCCTAGTTCGGGTGCCATTGTAAGAAATGATAATACTTTACTGTACTGTAATTAGCTTGAATGAGACTGAGAACAAAAGTCGTTGTCCATTGCTTTTTTAGTGTTTATATTTGTTGTTTTTACCAGTTATCTGTTAATTATGCAAGCACATGCTGAACAGGTGCCAGTCTCTCCTTTATGGACCAAGTCTTGTGCACTTTTCAAAATGAATTTTCCAAATACTGTAATTTATTCTATAATACTTTATTAGATGCTCACAACATCTGAATACTGTCTTCTTCAACAGTACTGATAAACAATTAGTGTTCAAAGTTACTGCACATCATAGTCTGATTGTCCTGAACAACATAAACTAACATAGTCTTTAGATGACCTGTTTTCTGTACTCAGGCTCAAGTGTCTGTCATCTTCTCTGCTCGAACAAACTTGCTAACCTTAACTTAACTGCTATCCTGAACATAGCATATTATATTGCTTCAGTCCAGTAATTTTACTTATTTACTTTTTCTAATCTTGGTCTCAGGCTTTGTCTTGTATATGCAGCATTCCATTAAGGAACATTCTGTAGCTAGCAAGATTGTATATTTCCCTTGAAAAAAGAACATTCTGTCTGCACACTTTATGCTTATCCTTTCTACTAAACTGTCTCTCATGCTTGACCAGCAAGGTTATTTTTCTTTCTGCTTAACTGTCTTTTATGCATAAATGAAACACAATATATTTTACCCTTTAACCTGTCTAATGTCTAATAACTACTTTTAAATGAAAGTCCCTAATCTAACAAGCTCAAAAGTTAATAGAATTTTTTTAGAGGAAAAGGTGTCTTACAGGGATTAAGAAACTTCAGCAAATTGCATCAGAAGGAAACTGATACAGTTTTACTTGAAAAGTTTAAAGAAGCTTCATCTGAAGAAAATGTATGTATTTTTAGGAGAAAAGTGGTATGTTACCATAGAATTACACTGAAGTTCTAGTAAAAATGTCAGAAACAAAAGTACTGCTGAAAAAAAGGTTTCAAAGACACTGACCAAGCTGGAAATATGCCTTATTCGGGAAAAGGTAGCATTTCTACCAGCTAAATTGAAAGAAATAAAAAACACAGAAAGACTAATGACTTGGAAAATAGAGTAAGAATGGTAAATGTGAGAATTATAGGAGTTCCTGAACATATTTTAGACAAATGTCTTAGGGGAGTTTTTGGAAGACAGATAGCAGAAGTAATGCACTTAATAAAATATTTAAATCACATATTGAAAATGTACACAGGACTGAACAACCATACAGATCAACATAAAGCAACCCAAGGCATATACTTAACAGCAATGCAGTCAGCAAGAACCAGTGATTGGATTGTTAACAACAAACAGTAAGCAACTCTTTGGAGTTCTCTGTGATAGATATCAAATCAAGTTCATTGCTGATTTTTCTAAACACTTGTTCAGAGATAAATAATAATGAAGTACAAATAATAAATCCAAGACTTGTTATGAATTAATGATATTGTGCTCCAAAACTATCATTTCCTGAAAGGTAAAATTAAAACAAGAAGACTGGAGGTTGGCATAAGGTTTAAGGGGTTTACCTTCCAGATACAAGGTACATGGTTTGATTCTCATAAGGAATGACTGGCAAGGCTTAAAGTACCCCACAAGGGCAGTTAGCCTAGTACTAGCACATGATACAACTGACTGCATAATATTACAAAACTCTGTTGTTTTGGTTGGTTGTAAAATAAATCTTAAGACATTCTTTTCACAAAATGACTGGCAATGCATTAATGTATTTTTACAAACATCATAGTACTTCAGTGTAATCTGATATTTTACAGATGGTAGCGGCACCTGTAGCAAGTATTATATTAGGTTCTATATATATAATGTATAACAGTATAAAATAGTATATAGTTCATGCAGATATTTTAGCAGTTAATTGTTTTATTGCAGAAAAATACCAGTTAAAGATCAGTACTTAAAGATGATATATTGCCTTTTTGTTATTATTAGGTATTATACAAAATAAAGGCCTTAATTACTACTTTACTGTCCAGATGTACTAGAATACAATTGTTGGTAGAACATTACATTCAGTTTTCTACTTTTCATAGATTGACTTCATAGATTAGATTATTACTATAGGCTTGTGTGTTTGTGTGGGCCTTTTTAGCCTAATAATACCATGTGAGAATCAAACCCTGCACATTGTGCATTTAAGGTAACCGCCTTAACCATTATGCCACCCTCCCACGTGGAGGGGAATTAAAAATTTAAGAGCTTACAGATACAAAGACAGGTATATAACTTTTATTAAAGACTTCCAAGTTAAGTATAAAGCTGCATAGGGGCAGGAGAAAGCTATTTCACAATTCTAACACATTGGAGCTGGACATCACAGTGAACAGTTTATACAAACTCAGTCAAGGGTTATCTGTGGAGGACCAGGCCCAGGGACTGTTGTCAGAATTCCACCTTGGGTGGGGAGTTGACTCAGCATGGATCTGAGCATATGAGCATTAGGAACAGCTGTGACACATTACTTGGCACAAAGGATCAAACATATCCAATAAGCAGGAGATAGATAATGAATAGATTGGGCAGAGGAGGTAGCCAAGCAGCATGTGTCTGAGAAAAAATAGCAAACATGATAAATATTTAAGTTATTGCTAACTGTAAATCAGGAGGAGGAAAAAAGAAAGGTTGACATTCCATTCAGAGATGACTTTCAATTCATCACGTCAAAAGTTATATGTAGTGGAATAGGAAGGTGTCTGATATGGATAGGAAGGATCAACTCACATAGCTGGATGACTAGGAATTGATGTGCCCCAAATTAAAGCCATTCCATTTTCTTTCCTCACTTTTGAAACAGTGGGATAAACATGCTGAAACAAGCTGTATGTTGTTCATTGTATGAATTTTTTTGGGTTCATAGGTAAACACTAGGCTATCAGCCTGCAGACTATTACAAACTTGGCCAATAAGCAAAGGTCAGAATCAAATCTTCTATTTTGTAGCTGAAAGACAAAGACTTTAACTATTATGCAAATCCTTCCCCCCAGAGTTTAGTATCACATTAAACCCTGAAATAGATAGACTGTTTTGAGGAAAGAGTATCATAATGAAGTATTGGGCCTTATGCTATAAATGTTGGAATTAGACAAATGGGTAGACACATGGAGGCACAAACACAAAGAAGATATGCCATATGTCTTTTCAAGGCATCTTAATATTTGGTCAGTAGGATAGCCTATATCTTAAAGAAATCTCAGTCTGAGAGATTCCTACAGGAATATAAGTATCATATGAAATACAAGGCTATTAGACCAGAAGCCATGTGCGCATTGCCAATAACTACCCTCAGGTTCTAACAACCTTTTCAAAGAGGGTAAGACTTTTAAGTCCTAAAGTGTATGTTGGGGTACCCTTCCAGTTGTCTAAGCTATGTTTGAAGGCCAATAGGGTATCACACATTTTGACATGCAAGGGAAGTGTTTTTCAAAGAAAGTGTTGCTCTTCATTATGAATCAGTCGCTCAATTTAGTTTTATTTATTCCCTTATGTAGACTAAGATCTCTTGTTCTAATTTTGGTTACACTGCTTGACATGGAAAAGAGGTCTTAGATAATGGGATCCCTGAGGACACAGAAAGCAAAGCACAGGTCTCCATTCAAAAGTCTGTATGACACTAAGTACAGGGAAATGTTTACAGCCTTTCCTGATAACTAAGGTTTTTGAGGACCAAGATCCTTTTTTTAAGAACTTCTGTAGTCTTTTGTGTTTTTTGATAAGTTTAGTGGGATGCATTCCAAATGGTGCATTACATTCTATAATGAGTCTAACCAGAATAGAGTTCAGGGGAGCAATATCTTCCTCAGTTTTGAAAGAGAAGCCCTGGGTGATGTTTTTTGTGATATATAAATGGTTTTCCTGACTATGGTCACTACATGGTGATCAAAGCCATCTACATAGGTGCCCAGGTCTTTGATCACAGAGATATTGGGCAGTGAAGTGTCTCTGATGCAGTAGTTGGTAGGAATTTTTGTTTTCTTAAGGAGATGATATTGCATTTCTTAGCATTCAGTTTGAGCTCTCTCAAGATGAACCAGGTGTTAAACCATGGTAATTCTATTTGAAGGGAATTTGTGTCATTTCTTGATTTGAGAACTACTTCCAACTTGCAGACATATAGATATAAGAGAGATTGATTTCAGATCATGCAAATATCACTGCAACACTGTTAAATGCATAGCATGACAACATTCAGTACAACAATGGAGATTAACTTAGCAAGATCCTGCCTGGGTGTCCTGCAGAGTTCTGTCGCAACAGAGAGAGAAAAGAGAGACTTTGAGTGGATTAAGTACCTCTGTTTTGCTTTTTATTGCTTATTTTCGCTAGCTGCACTAATCCAAGTGTTTTTTATTAACTTTGTTGCAAGTTATTTGAACTGTTTTTTTTTTTTTTGAATTCTGATACTGTTTGCACTTTAGCTGTTTTTTTTTAACTATTTAACTGTTGAGGGCTACACACTCAAGTGCGATAGCCAGTTTTCTGCTTTAAAAGTGTTTGTATTATTGTATCTGTTTAAATTTAAAAAATATATATATATATATATATATATCTCTACTCATTTCCTGCCTTTCTATAACCAGTAGATTTCAGATTTTGCTGAATTCAGGGCTGTTTTGTAGTTTCTGTGTTGCCCAGACCTTACTAAGATAGAAGAAAGCTTCTCTATTCATCAGTGAGAGTGGTGAGCTTTGAGCAGCCTATCTGTCGCTGGAGGAGTGGTTTCAGCTCAGAATCTGTAGCTGTATTGGCCATTTTGGGCTATTTCTCTCCCTTTCATCTTTCTGTTTAAAAACCCGTGTTTGCGCAGTTTTGCACATCGTACAGCACCGTTTAACTATGGTTAAACTGTTCCCAGTGCCAGAAAGTCTTCTCTTCATATTTTCCCTTAGAACTAGCCAGTTTTCTAGTTTTAGCACTCAAAACTGATACCTTGTGCTCAGCACCTGTTCAAAACTCGTTGCAAGCACTAAATAATCTACAAATTACTGCAGCATTCAACTTTCCTCACTTGTAAAAGGAAAACTGTTTTCAGTACTTAAATTAATAAGCACCTATCCAGACATGTCTAAGGGTCAGCTCCCAGTGTTTTCCCCTGTCCACCTGATGAATCTGGGCATCTTGGGGCAATGTAGCAATTGCCTCATGTACACTGACAACCCTCTCCTCCTACCACCCAACACTACAACCTGTGAGAGATGCACCTATGTAGCCAAACTGGGAGCCAAGCTCTCTCCAGCCAAGACTGGACTAGACAGTCAAGCAGAGAAGGTAAACAACTGCACCACACCACACTCAACACATAGTCCATCAAAATCTACACCACCTAAACCCATACATAGTAACACAAAGCACACACCTACATTCACAGAAGCTCTCATTAAAAATCTGCCCAAACAGAGACCTACAAAGCTGAAACACAAGCAACCACCACCCCCCAACACTACCCAAATGACACATAGCCCATAAAATCAGTGTGCCACTCAACCACAGCCCATAAGACAAAACAACGTACCCAACACACTAGTCATAGGCGACTCTATAGTCAGGCACACTGATGTCCCACTCACCAGGCTAAACAAGGAGAAAGTTACTGTCAGCTGCTTGTCAGGTGCCAGGATCCACCACATAATGCATGCACTCAAGTCACTCCACAACAAGTAGAAATATGACTCTGTCATTGATCATGTTGGTGTGAATGACCTGAGACGTACCTCGCTGGACTACATGAAAACAGACATGAAGGAACTCTTGGATCATATAATTATTGTTGAAAACTTAATGTGGGCATATGGAAATATGGTTTATATTGGCTCCTCTCCTCCCTTTGTGAATAAATCAAGAATAATAATATTAGCTACAGATAAGGCCGACCTAACAAAGAAACACACACTTTCAGCATATTTCTTTGTATGGTAGGCTGCTGGCAAAATTACCTGCTAATAATGTAGATAACTTACAACCAAAAGTTATAAGCAGAGTGCTGACAGACTTTGTGCATGGCAACGAATCTCATTTAATTAGTAGGCCCTAGAAAATTTTATAGAAGCTGGATTAGTACTTTTTGATATCAAAAAGGCATGTGACTCCATCAAGCACTATAGTTTATTTAGGACAAAATGTCTAAACTGTATACAGGGCTCATATAAAATTTTCAAATTTGATATGCTAATCAATAGAGAAATATATAAGGCAGGGGTTTGCCTTACCCCATGTCTGTTTATACTAATGGAATCACTGACCCATCAAATAAGGAATGTACTGAATAAACTGGAAAACCTCACTGGGAGAAAGTATTTTACTTATACTTGTGGACAATTGTATATGATGGAGGAATGCATTGAGCAAGTCTTGATCCAGTACTGGACAAATTTAGAGCTTTTAGATCTGTCTAATTTACCCCAAGTACCATGAAAATAAACTAGCTTTTCTTATTTAGGAGAAGGGTAGGGAAAAGGTGGATATAGGCCAGGTAAGAATGATTGGAAGTTGGAAATAAGTTGAATAATACCTATGACATTAACATCCTTAAACAGAATCCCAACCATGTTAATGATAGCCTCACATACATTCATCACATTAAAAAGGAAAATAACTGCAAAACAATGACATCACTGCATATACTGTAAGTGTTCAGAAACTGTCTCATTCCCAGGGGACGTCCCATAATACAAAAGATGCATAATATCATTGGCAATATAGTCTTATGTAACAAGAAAATTCATATTGCCAACACCTCTGCTCCAGTCCTGCATGGGGGCAACCCCATTTATACTCGCATTGCCTAGCATTCAATGGACAGACATGTTAAGATCAATGAAAGAAACAGACTACAGAAAGTCAATAAAACCAAAAAAAGCTAAAGGTTCAAGTACAATATAACAGATGTAAATAGGATATAACAGAAATAAATAGGATATATTACCTATATTACATATTTTATCAGGTCCATACTATTACTAGCTAAACATAACAGCAATGCTGCCCTGTCCATACCTAAAGGAGCTGAGGAAACTACAAATGCCTTCTCCCTCAAGTGTGTCCAAACTAGCACCATAAAAAAATGCTGAACAAACTTAAACCCACATCCCTCGCTGTTGATAAATTACCTACTGAATACCTACAGCTGGCAGCCAATGCTGTCTCTTATCCTGTCTCTGTTTTGATCAACTGATCTATTAAAGAACAATATGTGCCCAAAATATAGAAATATTCTACATCTCACTACATAAAGGTGGAACTTCTACAGAACTCTCTAAGTACAAGCCAATAGCAATATTTATCTCTACTGTCTAAAATTCTAGAAAGATTTGTATACTTACAACTCATAAATTACCCATTATGCAATAACCTACTAACCAGTACCCAACATAGTACTACTACTGCCCTTATAAGTTTCACCAATACAATCAACCAATTCAAAAATAACAGACAACTAGTATCTTCCATCTTCCTAGACATGTCCAAGGCATTTGACACCGTCTCCCACCAAAAGCTGCTCAATGAAATCTCAACCCTAAAACTAAGCCAAACTGTCCTCTCATGATTTCACAACTACTTATCTGACCGACAACAAATTGTCAAATGGCAGCATGATCTCTCCTCCCTGTTCCTCATCACATTAGGCGTTCCACAAAGTTCAGTCCTAGGCCCACTCCTTTTCATGACCTATACCAATTATCTCCATACTGTTACCCACCTCACCACTATTGCACAGTACGTAGATGACTCCAGTCTCATCTCTGCTGCACTTTCTCTTCCACAACTCCAACAAATAACTGAACAATCCTTCTCAGCTGTAGAATCTTGGCTCAATAACTAACAATTAATTCTTAGTCCCAATATAACTAAACTATTTCTCTTTTTGAATAACAAAACCCATGACTCCCTATCCTCCTTTCTTATCTATTCATCAAACAATACCAAGATTGAATCATCTCACAATAAACTGCTCAGAGTCATTACTGATTATGACATGAAATTCTCTAATCATTAAAAAGGCCCATATAAAATCAGGCTCTCTACATAGAATCTAGCCATACCTTTCCAACTCCACCAGACAATCTGTTGCCAGGACCCACCTACTATCTACCCTGCTATACACCTCTACTATCTTCACCAGTCTCACCAATTACAAGAAAACAGACCTAACTAAACTAGAAGCCTGCTACAACAAGATTGCCAGATTCGCCACTAACTCACCATATATATCTCACCATTGTGTTGCTCTTCATGACCTCTCCTGGTTAGAACTATCCACTCTCTTAACTTTTACCCAACTTACAAATGCCCATACCATGATATACCAACTTGATAAGTGCCCAGCACTTCAATATCTACTACAACCCTGCTCCAATAATAGACTCCTGAGATCTTCTGACAAATTTCTTCTACAAGTTACAAAATCTAATAACTGTTTTGGAGACTCACTCTACTCCAACCCTACCTCCAGGGCTTTGAACTCTATCCCTGAACATAACTGCTACAAACCCCTCAAAGTTCAAACAACTTTCCAGGACTCATTTAGCTGACACCTGGCTCATGCTTATTCTCTGGCTGAATTACCATCACTCCTACAATCCCAGTCTCACATCAATACCTCTATCACTTCCTTAGGGTCCTACTCTAATCTAATACTCTAATCTAATACTTAAGTAATCTAAAACTTCTGTCCAACCTCTCCATTTTTCCTCCCACCTCAACTTTCTCTTGTCCCTCTACTTACTCCACTTAATCTCCTTCCTTTTCCCCTCTAACCTGTTTTTTCATCCATTATCCATTGTATGCCTTCCTATATACCAACATGTACATTAGCTACTTCGATGTATATTGTATTTCTGCTTGAACTCTCAACTAATGTACCTTGTAAATAATGTGTGATTGTTAGCTTGTAAATAATGTGTATTGTTAACTTGCATTTGGAGCTTTTCTCCCTCAGCCTCCACTGGAAATTGACTACGTCCACTCGGACCTTCCTGGTAAACAAATGTCAAATAAATAAAATAATAAATTACTGTGCAGCTAAATTAATAACAGATAAAGTCTTGCCACAAAAACATGGGCAGTAATGGAAAGGAAGGGGAGAAGTCAAATGCCATCATGGAAGTATTGAACAGAGAAAACTATAAAGCAATTAAGACAAGAAGTGTCACTGTTAGAATGGTACTGAAGAGGGAACAGATCAACAAAAATACTCAGAAAGATAGACATGATAAAAGCAATGTGCAGTATCAGAACAGGTTAGGATCTATCGTGCACTATCGCAAATAATAAACTAAAAATATCAGCACAGACAGAAAAACTTGAAAGGTATGCAAATAAATGCAAAGGAAAAGTAGAAAGTAAGCAATTTACTGATGACCCAAAAATGCTTTATAGAGAATTGAGAAACAAGGCAAAAAAAGAAGAAATAGAGAAATTTTGGAGACGTATCTATGAAGATCCTGTGAAACATAAAGATGCTAAATGGATAGAAGAAGTAAAAGAAAGAATAAGAAGTTCAAATGTACATGATATGAAATGTGATGAAGTAACAGCCAGAGAGGTTGAAACAAAGTTAAGAAACGCTCCTAATTGGAAAACCCCAGGCCCAGATGCAATACCTAACTTCTGGCTAACAGTATTAACATCTTTTACAGGAAGTTTAGCCATGAGTAAGAACTGTTTATATGCACACCCCAAACAGTCAACAACCTGGTTAACAACAGGAAAAAAACAATACTCTTACTTAAGAGTGTGCCTGCAAGCTATCCTAAAAACTGTAGGCCGATAACTTGCCTACTGACAACATATAAAGTATATACTGGAAATGATGGTGACAGAGTTTATAGTCATTTAGAAGAAAACTCAGTCATGGCGATAGAACAAAAGGGTAACAGAAGAAAGTTATATAGAACAAAGGATAACTTGTTAAAGTCATAATGCAGAACTATAAAAAGGGGAAGAATCTAAGTATGGCATGGATAGACTGCAAAAAAGCATTTGACAGCATTCCACATTCATGGATAAAAGAGTGCTTAAAAATGTATAAGATACACCCTACACTGATAGATTACATTACAACGACCATGAAACAGTGACAGCCCACTTTGCAGTTAAGCCACGATCAAGGACAAATTATTATTCCAGGGTTAAAATTCAAAGGGGGATATTCCAGGGTGACTATTTGTCACTGCTGCTCTTTTGTCTTGCCTTTAACCCATTAAGCTGTCTACTTGACAGATTAGGTCATGGCTATAGTTTGCCTCCCAGAAAACAACAAAATGTAAAGACTTCTCATCTTCTTTTTGTGGATGATTTAAAACTGTATAGTACATCAGAAGACAAACTAAAAACACAACTGCAAGTGGTCACAACTTTTTTCAGATGATATAAGAACGACATTTGGTCTTGATAAATGTGCAAAAGCAACCTTTAAAGCAGAAAAGATGCAGCAGTAAGAAAACATCAGTTTGGGACAGGAATGTGATGTAAAAAAACTTGAGCAACTGGGAATGTATAACTATTTGGGAACTGATGAAGGATCAACAACAAAATATGAACAAATGCGAATAAAACTTAAGAATATTTTAGAAGACCTACATGGTACTTGCGTATTATTGCAACCAGATTCCAAACCTCAGCATTCGTCATGTTATGGGTATTTGGTTCATTTATTTATCAAGCCATCTGCTGTTGGTTTGAAAGATTATGCTATAATGCGTAACTGCCGATATATTTTTTTCATATGGATGTTCCCTTGTAGAGTGTGTATTACGCAGCAGTTGGCTCACTGGCGTAGATTGCACTTGTACACATTATTCAGATCTATGCTGCTCAGCTGCTGGAGTCAAGTTAAGCTGCACATGTAAGAAATTGAAGCTGTTAACTGTTGTGGGCAAAGTGGGTGTGTGCTGTTGTGTCATTTGTCAGTTGGACAGCATAAACATACAACTCCAAAAAATTACAGTTGTAAACCTTTCTTGCTTAAAAAGATTTTGCGATAATACGTAAGTGCTGTTTTTCTGTCATATGGATGTTGTCTGGCAGCCTATGTTTTCAGCAGCAGTTGTGTTGCCCCTGTGAATTTCACTAGTACACATTATTCAGATCTGTGCTCCTAAGGTCTTGCAGCTGACTTCAGCTGGACATTTAACATACTAAAGATGTTAATTTTTTCTGGGAAAACTGATTCTGTGCTGCTGTCTTGTTTGCCAGTCGCACACCATAAAGTTAACTGTAGTGAGGAAACTTCTTGTCTGCCACTGTGTCATTTGTACAGCATTAAGTTATACCTAAGTACCTAAATATTTTCCACAAAAAATCTCTGTGATGAGACAGTTCAGTGACACACACACTTCCCAAGTAACTTGCACAACATATTTTGGCAGGAGAAGGACTTGGAAATGAGCCACTTCTCCTGCTCTGAATCTGGTTGTGATAATACATAAGTACCACCAACATTAATACTGAAAACAGTACTTACATCTAGGAACAAAGTCCAAGCTATAAACCAATTTGCTATTCCAGTCCTAACTTAGTATTAGAGTGACTGACTGACTGGTCCCAAAAGGTGTTGAATCGGTTGGACAGAAAAACAAGAATGCTTAATGCTCATCAAAAGATTTATAAAAATTAGTGTATACCAAGACTATATATTCCCCATATCTGCTGACTTCACAAGACCCAAATGTAGTGAAAGTTTTAAAACATGAGGAGAATAAGTCTAAGATGACTTCCCTGTTTAGTTTAGCAGAAGCATGCAGATAAAAATCAGGCAGCAATTGAATGTACAAAAAAAAAAGAATATATGGTGAAGGATCAGGTGAGAAAGCAAGAAATGTGTAAAATGCATAAATATAGTTGCAAATATAGAAAACTCTAGGAACGACCTCATGTTGATCAGGATCAAATACAGGAATGGTTAAGGAGAGGTGAATTTAAACCAAAAGATGAAAGGTTAATAGTGGTGCCCCAAGATCATGGACTAAGTACATGTTGGTTTACAAAGTCCATAGAACATGTGAGAGAAAGAGACAAATGTAGGTTTTGTAAAACTGAATTGCAAAGAGTCACACATCTTGTTGATGGTTATGATATTCCAATGGCAGTGCTATGACCTTCCACCTCTGAGCCAGTAATGAAGGAGCTTCAATCCTCACTACAAGCACCTGTGGGGAATATTCACTGAGTGGATAACAGGTATGCACACAGTATCTCCAGATGCAGCTTTCTGCATCAAGCACAATCAAGCACAATTTCCCTTAAGATCACATGAGAAACACAGTCTGGGGTTGGTTTCACCCTCTTTCTGCAGATCCCCAATAAGACGCCCCCCTGGCACAGGTATAGAGTTGAGATCTCAGCTGAGTGCCCAAGCCAAGACCTGCAGCACCCTGTCTGTCCAACCATGGCTTCATGTCTCTGCCCAAGTAGCTGACACACACAATCTTGGAGATTTGAGTTACGCACGCAGACACACAAACACACACACACACCCCTGGGAAAGGCTGGCACAGGTTTACTAGCTATGCTCCCTTCTGCCCAGACTATAAGGTAGTTACCACTGCCACCAGGCACTCCTGCCAGATACCTTAAGGCACTTACAAGGGTACCCAATATACTGAGGGAATTTAATACTAATACAAATAGTAGTTTGACCAAGAGCAAGGCTATTAGGAGTGGCCCACAGAGTGTCAATAAATAAATATGCAAATACTCTCAAAACTTATATATCTCTACAAAGATCAGCCACAATGTAAGATTTAAATATATTTAATAAATAAACAAACACGACAATACCAAATATGTTTTCACAGTGACATCAGAGTTCAAAACCACAGGAAATATTTAAAATAACACTGAAGGACAGACTCAGACAAATAAAGAAAAACAATATCTAAATTAAGCTTCACTATATTCCTGACTGAATCTAAGAGAATTACTATCTCCTACCTATTTAACAGAGCAAGGCAGATGATGTGGTGAATGGTCCTTCTTGTTGCCAAGCCCAAGACAGAATACAGAATGCTCAGTCTCACTAAGATGCTTCTCAAAATAATATCTTAAATATTACTTCTGGGATAGCTTGCAGAAAGACATTCCTTCTGGTTTTTGACATCTAGTTCCCATGTAAATCCCCTTTGCTGGGCACTAGCAGAATTTAGCACCTGCCTGTAAAAACAGACACGCAAGGACTTTTGCTCAGATCTTTGGCAGGTGCTGGAAATTTCAGATATATTTTAAAGTTTGCTGGACTGAGATTAACCTCCTGTCTTCTGGTTTCCTCTGTTAAAACATATACATTTAAATAGCTACAACAGTGCATGTACATTTCTGTTCTCTTCAGTAGAGCACACTGTGGATACACTTCAAACATAAGCACTTCACAAATACATTTTCAACACAAACATCTGTACAAGTTAGTGTGATATAGACATGACATACAGTTCTAATACATTTGTAACAAAAGCATCTTGTATAAATCAGTTTGATATTAAAAAATGACATATAATTATTTACAAATTCCAGCTAGCTGTGGTGACAGTACCTCCTATCGCCACAAGCAGAATGACTGTATTATAGAAAATTATGAAGTTTGTCACATGGGATCACCCATTACCAACAGTTCAAAAAATAGATGCGAGAAAACCAGTTATAGTAGTCCATGAAAAGAAGACAAAAGTAGCATTGATCACTGAAATTGCTACACCCAGTGACTACAGTGTTTTACATAGAGAGAGACACAAAGTCATAAAATACCAAGATTTGCAGGCAGAAACAAGGCCAATGTGGAAGAAGGATACCCAGACAGTTCCAATAGTAGTAGGAATAACAGGCCTTATAAAAACGAATATACAATCATGCTTTGCGGGTGCTGCAAAGAGCACTTCTAAATAACATCAAAGATTGAAACAATACTAATTTCATGAACTTTAATCATACGTTGACTTAGGAATGGGATTCATTCCCATCATGACATTAGAAACCCCAAAGACTTTGAGAAATTAAAAATGAGATCAGCTAATAAGAACAGAGAACAAGGGAAAGAACAATGGGTGAACAGTTTTACTGGAAATACTAATATAAAAGTTGTGAAATTAGAAATGAAAGGTCAGGCTGAAAAAGTGAACATACTCCCATGAAGGCAGGAAGGTTTTAAATTAGGGTACTGGATTTGTACCATGCAGAAAATTGGCCATGGTCAGAATGAAAAGATGAAGAAACAATGTTTTAAGGTCATGGAAAAGTAGGAAATAGCACAGCAGAAAGAGTTTCAAAGTAGATGGAAAAGACAAGAGGGCATTCATTTTCTGAATGAGAACAGGAAAAAGTGTGAACAGATAAGGAAATGAAGAACATTGAATACTATCTTGGGCCAACATATGAGACCAATCCATGGTTGGGACCTGACAACAGTGCAACTCTATAGAAAATCTGCAGAACTGTTTCTGACTGCTTGAGATGGAAACGGTCTGGGGATACCTTGAATCATATCCTTTGGGAATGTATAAGAGTAAAACATTTATGATTACAGATAGACAGCATAGGATCACATTTTCACTAAAAAAACAATACACTTGAGAACACTGTTTTTTAGAACAAGGTATAAGCAGCGGAATGTAGCGGATGAACTGACTCTAGTTAAATTGGTACTAGCAAGCATACCAAAAACAGTAATAACCAGAGAATGAACAAGAACTTACAATAAAGGCAAAAGTATAATTATATAGACCTGTGTCATTTGACTGAATTCTCATTTGACTGAATCTCAAATCACTGCAAAGAAATGACTGAAAACTCATTTGACTGAATGACACTTGATGGAAAACATTCTACTCAACAAATATACTTTATTTTTGCTTTGCCTCCCCTGCACCCTCCTTACTTGTATATCCTTACTTGGTGATCATACAGCATTGGACAAAAGAAGCAGCATCAAACACAGTGCATCACCGCTGTTGCACAAACACAACCATCTGCATTCTGGTGTTACACATGAATCGTAGAAATCATAGGAAGTACTAGGTATCTAAGTCTTGTGACCATTTATACCTCACCATTGCCAACCATTAGATAATATCTCCTATTCCAAGGAGAGCTAGACCAGTCAAGCCAGGGGTGAATGTGTGAATGCCCATTCAATCATCTAGTTCTTGTCTGAAGAAAGATAATGTATCCCATTGCTTGATTTGGCACAAGATTGTGATGTAATGAACCTCTCTCTCCACCTTGTTTTATTTATTTGCAGATGAACATTTAGACCCTGGTTCTTGTATTTGTGTGACTATTTGATTTATGGAGATTCAAAAGATCCAGGACAGCTGGTTCAACAGTGCCATGGAAAGTTGACATAAATTTCCTCTCTGAAGTCTATAAGATACTGAATAAAGGGGCAGTGCTTTCAGTCTTTTCTGGTTGTTTAGAGGTTTTAAACCAGTAATGATCATGGGAACCTTTGGGATCTTTCAAATTGTTTGATATGTCTAGTGAAGTACATCCTCACGAGGCAGTCAATGGGGAATGTAAGGGACAATGGCCTTATTACATCTGAATGATATTCCGTTGGCAATTAGCTGTGGCAAGTAGAAGGACTTCCTTATTGCTGTGGTCACATGGTGATCGAAGGAGAGGGAGTTATCAACCCAAGTTCCAAGTTCTTTAACAGCATTCACATTTTGGAGTGGGGTGTTGTCTAGGTTGTATGTTGAGGGGTGGGGTTGTTTACCAAATGAGATAATATTTCACTTTTAGCATTTAATATGAGCCCATGTTAGTGTACCATATTACTTGTGTAACTTCTTTGCTGAAGGAACTTCACGATTACAGTAACTGGCAAACTTGATTAGCCAGAGTTCTAGGTTTATGAGCTTGAGAGCAGAAAAGTAAATGCTGAACAAAAAAGGCCTCAGCATTGAGCGCCGTTGGACACCACTGGTCACCTTCATACTATCTGATAAGGTACTTGCTACCTTTACCCTGTGGGTTCTGCTTTTTAGCCAGTTTGCTATTAATCTTACTACACAGGGATCTATTTGTAATTCATTAACTGTGCTAGGATGGGGATGGTGACAACACTTTGGCTAGGTCACGGTGCACTGTGTGCACAACACAGCTGCTGTCAACAGCTTGTGTTACCCTTTAGAAGAAGTTAACCAGACTCATTAGACATAACATACCCTTGCTAAACCCAAATGACTATGGATCTAGCCTGATGGGATTTTTTACATCATAGTTTATCATGCCATTTACAATATGTTCCATGGTTTTGCAAATAAGACTTATCAGGTCAGGCTGATGGCCTAGTGGCCATTGCCAATCCACTCATGTCCTTCTTGATTCACTTCCCTAATAACTCCCATGATTAGAAATGACATCATCACATGCTATCTATACACTTTTACACTTTTCTCTTAATTGTGATTCAATCAAATGAGTTTTCTTTCTGTTGTATTTGACCTGTTGTCATTCAAATGAGCATTCAGTTAAATGACATTGACACAAATAGAAATGTATATAAGGCAATAAGAGAATTCTACAAAAATAGATAGTTAACCTCTAGGACAAACATAAAAAATTATTTTTTGTTTTCTTCAGCATCAATCTGGAAGAAGCCATGGTCACTCTGATACACAAGACTGAGAGTAAACTTGTACAGTAGTGAAAGCATTCTAGCTCTTTTGCACTTATAATAGTACGTAGTAAGCAGTACGTTTTGAAACTTCGAACCGTTTAAATGAAGATCACTGTACAACTCGGAATGCTATAGTTACTATTTTCCTTACTGTAGTCTGATCTCGGAGTTGGTATATTTAATTAGCAAGGGGTGTGGGGGGCTTGCCCCCTGTAACAATGTAAAAAAAAAGATTTTTGTTTTTATTTTTTTATTTAAATTTCGATGTTTCAACAGTTCGATCTTATGTTTTCAACCATAAGAAAGTCGAAGTTTTGTGTGTGTGTATATATATATATTTTTTTATATATATATATATATATATATATATATATATATATATATTTTTTTTATATATATATATATATATACACACACACACACAATTACACGCACACACAATTTATATATATATATAATGTGTGTGTGTGTATATATATATACTGTATATATTACTGTCAAAGGGTAGGAATACAGTCTCAAATCTGGAATCATTCCTTCTTCAACGTAAATAAGCAAATAAGACATCTTGTAAAGTCTTCTAAAGCTAAATATGAATCCAAATTAGAGTCCCTAACAAAGGATAACCATAAGGCATTCTTTGGTTACATCCGCAGTCACAAAGGAAATGTCCAGATTTGCGCAGAACTTGTCGATAATGGTTCTACATATACCTAACCTATGGATATAGCCAACCTGGTGGCTGACAGGTTTAATGAAAACTTCACTCCCCTGTCCCCGCAAATTATTATTATTGATTAACACTGAAGAAGGATGTACTTGTCTGAAAGCTTTGTTTTATTAAAAAGGATTTACACAACTCTGTTGGACCAGAGAATATCCCAGGCTGCATTCTAAATGAATTAAAACATGACTTAGCAACACCACTGGGAACTGTTTTCAACCACAGTTCAAGCACTGGCTTCGGCCCTGCTGATTGGAAAACAACTGCTGTTATCCCTTTACATAAAGGGGTGCATCCACTAACCCTGGGAGCTATAGACCCATAAGCCTGACCAGCCTTATCTGTTTTAGGCCATGGAGTGAATCATCATGGAACTTATCAATAAAGATATAGGTAATCGCCAAACAGTTGACCCTACCCAGTTTGGTTTCGTCAAGGGGAGATCATGCCTGTTAATCGTGGTGGACTTCTTTGAGATGGTCATCAAAGACAAGGGTCAAACTGTGCATGCAGCCTATCTGGATTTGGCCAAGGCTTTTGACACAATTCCCCATTCAGGCAACCATATATTGTCAAGTCAGTGGTAAACTGACTCACCAATAGAATGCACACAGTCAAAATATGAGACTTTACCTCCTCCAGCAGACCAGTAACCAGTGATGTTCCACAGGGCTCAGTTCTGGGGCCCCTACTGTTCAGAATATACTTCTCCGGAGTACAGGCTAAAACAAAAGTCTATGGCTGACAACATTTGCTGATGATTGCAAACTAGGAATGGTCCCTGAGACCCCCAGTGATGTCAATATCCTGCAAGAAGGACTTACACAGACTAATGATTAGTGCCAGAGTTGTAGACTTAAAGTCAATGCAAAAAAATGCATCATGATCCCCTTTGGCAAGGGTGGTGTTCCTGCAAAATAATACATGAATAGTAACATCCTAAGCATGCAATCAGTATTGAGATACCTAAGTACGGAGGTTGATAGCAACCTTATCTTTGACCACCATGTCTCCACAGTGGTAAGAAGGGCATGCTATGCTGCCCACCTCATAAGTAAAGGCATAGCTTTCAAAACAAAGGAAGTCATAATCCCCCTGTACTTTTCCGTCATCAGGCCAATAATAGTATAATGCACCCTTTGGTTTGTACCTCTACAAGCACCTGCAGCAACTCGAGAGACCGCAAAGGTTTCTTGCAGAGAGAATTTAAGGTCTTCAGCACATGCAATATGTGATCAGCCTAAAATCACTGTCATTTTTCTTGGTATCGTACAGACTACTTAGATGCGACCTGTGCTTGGCATAGAAAGCAACTCTGAGCCTACCTTAATGAAAATGCTGCACATCTGTAAGTCAAATGGTACGCATGTCACTTGCTCTGAGCACCTTAACCTGACATGTGACATCAACAGAGCTTTCTGGAGAGACAGATTTGTCTCAGCGAGGTTACCTCATCTCCCGAACAAACTTCTAGTTCATGTTAAACTAAGGCTCTTGTTGACCCTTTTTAAGCACAATTTGGATGAATGGATGGGTAACACTAAATTCACCCCTACATGGGTCTACCTGAAATTATCGAAAATGCACTTTGTCGAATCCCATTTCAGTGAAGTTCATTTCATCAACTTCCATTATATCAAACTCCCGGAGCTGCAAATAGGAAACCCGGGGAAAGGAAATAGTTGGCCACCATGCTGAACTTTGCCCTTACTCGACTATAGTGTGATCTTGGAGTTGGTATATTTAGTTGGGGGGTGTTGGGAGGGTGAAGCCCCACACTTGGAGAGTTTTTTGTTTTTCTGTTTGTTGTTTTTGTCCTGGTGGTTGGGTCAAGCGGTTCCTTTCCCGGGGTTTTCTCTTTGTAGCTCTGGGAGTTTGATGTAATGGAAATCGATGAAATGAGCTTCGCTGAAATGGGATTCAGTAAAGTGCGTTTTCAATAATTTGGCGTAAACCCATATACATACGTGTGTGTGTGTGTGTGTGTGTGTGTGTGTGTGACAGTTTTTTGCACCCCCACAGGATCAAGCCTGATGGCTCCTGTACCTGCTTCCAGTTGGCCAGTTTGTTCCACAGTACTGGGAGCCAGTGCTACTGGTTAGGCAAGAGTCCTACTGTTCCTGCCCAAAAATCACCAATGGACTCTGCCACTTGTTGCAACAGTCAGGTGGTAGACAGCATGCCAGTTTTACTGGTCCTATGAGGCAGCCTACCCTCTTCTCTGGTGGAGCACTTCTCCCTCTCCTGCAGTGTCTCTTTCGAGTTCTACTGTGGCTGATCTCCAAGGGTTCCCATCAACTCCCGGTATTAATTTACATAGCAATGGGCTCAACAGACCTCGGCTCCATGGGGTAAACACCTACTGCTCCTGCTAGGTGTCAGCTATGTGGTGAGTCAGAGCTACCCCCCCCAAAAAAATGACTGAGCAAGCAGTGACCGTTCACTCCCACCCACCCTTTATGGCTTCTAAAAGTATCTGAGCTGAGATTCAAACTCGAGTCACATGTGTTGTAGTCAGGAATTCATCTCTTTCTATATCATGAAGTAAAAACCTCAGACTTACAGATTTTGTTTTATGAAACCTAATACGCAGGAGCCTGGCATCTGTGCTGTAACCAAATGGCATGAATGAACAGTTTAAAACATGAATTGGTAACATTCAAGGAAAGTTGCCTTTCCCTGAGTGCTTCTGTCTCACAGTAAAGGAGGTGAAGGGGTAAAATCCCCTGCATGGGGTGCATATGAGGTGAAAAAGGCCTGTCACTACAAAGAAAAAAGGTTGGAATTAGCTTCTTCTGTCCAAAACAGAATTTATATTGCAAGGAAATCCTTGAACCTTGCACTCAGTGAGACTTATTTAAAGAAATCTCCGTAAGAGCTAGTTCAGAGCTAATATCAGCTGGCCTTTACTTAAAAGACACAAGACTCCTGATAGTAGGAATGCTAGTACTTCAGTGTTTAGTGCAAAGTTTAGGTAACAGAGGTGCTATCAGGAAAAAAAAAAGTCATTTTTACAAATGTTTATTTCTTTTAACTAATTATACATCCTTAGGTGTTATATAGTTATTTCTACAGTAAAGAAGGCATTGAAATAGTTATGGTGAATTCAGTGGTACCAAATGCACTCTGATGTGTTTTTGTTTTGTAACATTGTTGTATTAGAATCAGGTCTGCATAAAGAGTTCACAGATATGTCATAGGGAGCTGTTAGAGTTCCCTACGATCCTCCCCCAACTCAGTGGTATGTCTTAGTGCTTAGATGTCAGTGTTGCTACCAACCTAAGGAGAAAGAAGGAAGCACGAATGTAAGTGATTGAAAGACAGACCAGAGATAAGCATACGTAAAAAACAAAAAGCAGATCTCTGTCAGTGGTTTAAAAGTAGGCATATTTTTCAGAGCAGACATGGTTAACTATATTATAGGTCCTCATGCACTAACCTACACGTGCATAGGTCACCAGCATTACATGCTGAGCACTTACTGACAGTCTGACACTGCTTCAGATTTTGTGACTCTGGTAATGACAATTTGTGGGTATATGAACATTTGGTGACTCTATGTGCCTAAATTAAGATAATAATGTAGCTTAACTCAGAACATATTTTATTATGTAAAATTACTGGTTTCTGTATCGCTTTCTTGTGAAGAGCATTATAAATGTGACATACTGTTCTGTTTTGTACATTTATATTATTAAACTTCAAAAATCAAAATTAAGTAGTATAAAATATATCTGAAGCATTAAGGAAAGTCAAATATCCTACCACCTACACTTTCTGTCAAAGAAGTCTGCATGAATGAGAAAAATTTCCACTGCTGCAAGTAGTTATTACTGACAGAAACATTTTCCTTTAGAAGTATTACCGTGAATATGCATTTTTATTGTTTGCACTGAAAAGTAGCAAGAAATATAAAATATTGCTAATGGCTAGATGGATGGAAATGTAATTTACATGTCAGATAATATGATATAAAAATAATATGATAATATACATAAGCTTAATATTTCCTTTGCAGAAGTTCAAAGATTTTGGAATTCTTTTTTGATGGATAACTGACTCTTTTCTTGTGCCATGATTAAACAACATTTGTTTATAAATAAACTCTCCATGTAGTACATGATATGCAACAGTTTTTGTTAGCAATACGTCAGATGACAAATACTTGAAAACTATGGGCAATATTTTAAAGTTTCAGGAAAATACTAATATGTTGTATTTTTTTTTCATATAGGGATATAAAACCTGACAATGTTTTACTCGATGAACAAGGTAAGCAAACTGAAGCCTAGAAACAATGTAATTTAACCATAAATTGTTGCTTGGATTGTTAACACACAATTAAAGTCAGTATATGCAGAGGTGTTTGATCATCACCCTTATTTTTCGGGTATATATATTAGGACATCGAAGTTTCAAAACTTCAAATGTTCTAATATCGAACCCTATTACACGAAAGTTGAAAATATTGAAGCAACAGAAAACCAAATTTTTTCCTAGGGAAAAGAATTCGGTTGTTCGTTTGTGTTGCTTCGGTATTTTCAGCACTGTGGTGGATAGTTATGGGTCAGGTTCAGGTAAATGTGCGATTGAGTGCGGGTTAGGGTAGTTAGGGTTAGGGTGTGGGTTAGGTATGTGTGCAATTGTGTGGACGTGAGGGTTAGGGTGGGTTAGGTATGTGTGTGATTGTGTGGACGTGAGGGTTAGGGCAGGTTAGGTGAGTAAGGGTTAAGGCGCAGGTCAGGTAAGTGTGCGATTGTGTGGACGTGAGGGTTAGGGTGGGGTAGGTGAGTTAAGGTTAGGGAGCAGGTCAGGTAAGTGTGCGATAGTGACGGACCTTAGGGTTATGGTTTGGGTTAAAATAAGTGGATAGTTAGTGGTGTGTATAGTTTAATGTAGGGTTAGGTGTAAGATATTAGGTGTATGTGTGTGGATTGCTGTTTGTTTGGTGTGCTTGTGTTGTGTGTATGTGTTTTGGAACAACTAATGTTTTCCCTAGGAAAAAAGTTCGCTATTCTGTATGTTCGATGTTTTTAGCTTTTGTGTAATAGGGTTCGATATTAGAACATTCGAAGTTTTGAAACTTCAGTGATCTAATATAGACCCTATTTTTTATGAGTACAAAACAGACTCCACAAGAAGGGTGCAGGGCTGCAGTGCCCTGCGCTCTTCTTGTGGAGGACGCAGGGGTGCTGCGGTTAGTGTTGTCGCCTCACAGCAAGAGGCTGTCCAGTTTGATTCTTGGCTGGAACGCCTTCTGTGCAGAGTCTGTATGTCCTCTCTGTGGTTGATTGAGTTTTAAAGACATGCAGATAGGAGAGTGTGTGTGTGCGTGTTCCTTCTGTGAAGGTTGGGTGCTGGGCTGGCAACTTGATACCATAAAAACTCCACTTCCAATCAGTCTGAGGACCGGTGATCTGCTGTGGTGACCCCTAACTATTAAAAGCCAAAAGACATAGCTTTGCTTTTACAAAACAGACCCCACTCATTTAGCACATAATTAAAAAGTCCAATGTTAAAAAGGTATGAACTGCTTTGATTCCATATTCATTGGGTATGACGGTGAAAAATTCTTCATGTTCATGGTTATGAGGATTGGTACAATACCATCTCTCATACTGTCTACACATCGAAATAAAGATGTTAAAATGGGGATGTCTATAAGGATGGTTGGAACCCTTGTAACAGTAAGTTTGAGTTGACATTCAACAAAGATAGAAGCAGGTTCAATCAGCCATCCTGCACCTGATACAGTCGGGCACATAGGTGGATCTGACTCAGTCTTATGAACCTTCGGAAGCCCTTTGATGATGGGCACTATAGGTTTTCCCACTATCAAATATTCATACAATTCCTTATTAATCTTCTGGGTCAAAAACATATGTATTTCAGCTTGAACTTTGTCCATCACCTTATTCACATCCCTTTTGGATAGTGTCATGTAGGTCTGTGCTTTACTCAACATCTGTTTTATCTATTATATATAACAATATCCATAACAAAGATGCCTCCTCTGTTATCCGTCATCCTGATACTTATGAAATCTCTGTTGCTTAGATTTTTTGAAGATCTGTTTTCTTCATAGGTCATGTTGAGATAAGTTGCTTGTGTCTGAGCTTGGAAACTTCTGTTTCACTTTAATAAAAAAATCTTCTAGCTTAGTCATAAAAACATCCATAAGTGCTAGTTTCTCTAATTCAACTTGTTTGTGTTCTATAAGCTTAGCCAGTTCTTCCTCTTGGGGATGAAAAAATCCTATCAGTAACCTAATGTATCTGAGACTTGTTTCCAAGTTAATCTCTTGCCATCTCCTAAGAAGTTCCAGATAGTAGGCTCCATATGTTGGCATGCATTTAATTCTAAGCCCCCTTGGTATGATATTGTAATGTAGGCAGGCTTCCAAATGGAAATACTGCCACTGTAGTCATTTCAGTTTAAGAGCTTCACCTTCCACTTTAAATATCTTGGGAAAGGTCTCATCTTCAGTTCACTTCAATGGTAATTCTACAGCCACATCAGCGAAGTTCAAGTGTAACAGAGGATTCACATTATTAGTTAACATGCTATTCACATGCTTCATAAATGTAGATTTATTAATATACTCACATTCAGGTCAATAGCTGAGTTCCAAATTATCATTACTTTCTGCCATGTGTGAAACTGCTAGCAAAACAACAACAAACTGAAAGTGAAATCAAATATACTGGTTTCACTGAAAACAAGCCTCTCCAAATACATACTTAATGCCACAGAACTAGCAGTGTTAAACAAAGGTTTGATATTCATACCAGCACTTTCATCCACTTAGGATGAATTTGTCATTGGCATTAAGATCTTTGGACATAATATTTTATTAAAGCATGCTTTTGGAAGTAATCTGGATGGACGTTTAAACATATTCAAGAAACCTAGTACATATATGCCAATACCGCATCCAGTAGTAGATTTATTTGTTAAAGTATGTGAAACAGAAGTTTTCAAGCTCAGACACAAGCAACATAGAACGATTTTTCACAACATGACCTATGAAGAAAGCAGATCTTCAAAAAATCTAAGCAACAGTGATGCAATAAGTATCAGACTGACGGATAACAGAGGTGGCAACTTTGTTATGGATATTGTATATATAATAGTAAGATAAAAGAGATGTTGAGTGAAGCACAGATCTACATGACATTATCCAAAAGGGATGTGAATAAGATGATGGACAAAGTTCAAGCTGGAATACATGATATGTTTTTGACCCAGAAGATTAATAAGGAATTTTATGAATACTTGATAGTGGAAAAGCCTATAGTGCCCATCACCAAAGGGCTTCCGAAGGTTCATAAGAGTGAGTCAGATCCACCAATGTGCCCAGTTGCATCAGGTGCAGGACGGCTGACTGAACCTGCTTCTATCTTTGTTGAATGTCAACTCAAACTTATTGTTACAAGGTTTCCAACCATCCTTATAGACGTCCCAATTTTTAACATTTTTATTTCAATGTGTAGACAGTATGAGAGATGGTATTGCACCTTGTAACCATGGACATGAAGAATATATTCACCATGATAACCAGTGAATATGGAATCAAAGCAGTTTGTACTTTTTTTAACATTGGACAACACTATTGCTACTAACATCAGAGTTAATCTGCTTCATAATTAAAAAGTCCTGCAGTCTGAATGCCTGCAAGAAATACCTTTGAAAACCAGGATTACCTTGTCCTCTAACTTATTCCTCATGCTTCTACAAACTAATTTGAAGTCACATATAGGCCTGAATTCAGAACAGCCGTACCACAGTGGAGCAATACAAGGACATGCAGGACCATGGTGGGCTATTTCCCCGGCTGTGCTACATGTTAATGAGGCATATGTTAATATGGTCAGAGCCTCTCCCTAGCAACTGCCTGTTCTAAGGCATTTACACAGTATCATAAATGGTTATGTTCATTCAACATGGTAGACGTAAGCATTGGGGAATTTAGTGGTCAGGTAATGTTAGGAGGTGTCTGAGTGTATGTATGTGAGAGGTTGCATGTGTAAGTATATGTGGGAGAGTATGTCTGCCTGAGAGGACACAGAAGAAGGGGGTTTAATGAACAAGTGTGTTGGGTGTGTTTGTGTATGTTTTCATATGCATGACCAGGTGGGAAGGAGGAAGTGTGTGTGTGTGTGTGTGTGTGTGTGTGTGTGTGTGTGTGTCTGTGATGAATTTGTGAATAGATTTGTGTGGAGGGGTGGTTTGTGGTGACTGTCATACTTACACCCACCTCTAGACTAACAAGCAAAGCTGCAACACTGGGTCAGGAGAACAGTAGCCACTAGAGAATGTCTGAAGAGGGGGGATAGGGGATCACTAACCACCAGGGAGAACATTAAAGATGTGGGCAGGTGGGACTGTAGATGCCAGAGAGAACTCTCCTCTACCATGCCTTAATTGCACTTATGCAAGACATGGGTGGGGGGAACACTAGACACCGGGGATAATGTATTTAATTGCACTTATACAAGACATGGGATGAGGAGAGCACTAGCCAGTGGGGATTACAAGTTAATCTCTTGCTTAACATCTGTTACACATAACACGTGTCAGAGGAGAAGATTAGCACCAGGGATACTACAGGTAGCATGCCATAAAGGCACCATGGAGGATTTCAACCCTGTACCCTTCCAGCTCCCACAGAGGATTTATTCCTCTGCTACCACTAGATATGAAGGATGTAATCTAAAAAGAAATAATACCAGAAAAAAACTACAAAAGTGAGAAAAACCCTTCAAATAAAAAAAAAAAAACTTGCCACAAGAAACATCACCATTAATCTACTACACTAACTGATAAGTTAACGCAACAAGGTTTATTTTTAACATATATGATCTTGGGCAATAGTCAATGCCTGCAAGAGTTTGTAAGTTACAAGGGTAATTAAATATAAAGTATACCTGTCATCATCATAACAGAAGAAATTAAAAGCAATTGTAGTACAAAGGCACACAGTTAGGAATGGATTTTAATTATTCCTCTTACAAATTTAAGAAAGTCACTACAATAACCATCTTTGCACTACCATGGGTTTACTGAAGGATGTGAATATCTGATGTCTAGCATTAATGACTGACTGTAATCATTTGTGATGTACTAGGGCAGGATAAAGAAGGCCTCTGGAATGTTTTGACTACATAGGGACAGATATGGGGTATTAGGTATGTGTGTTTGAATATGTGCATTGCATGTGGGGAGTGAATATGAGGGGCTTGTCATAACACATTGCATCAGCTGCCACTGTTAACTGCCACAAAAAGTGCTGATTTACACTCAAGGTAGTTAACAGTGATTCAGAGACATGCAAATTGCCCGATGATGTCTTTCCTCATTGAGGCTAGTATGTTTCTGAATATGCTAGTACTGCATCGCAACAACAGGGCCATAATACCTCAGGTCTCAATGTGAGTGGTGGGATTCTTTCTAAATCACTGGGATAATTTCCCCTTCATCTGTAAAATTTAAATGTTTATTGTATTTATCATAGTTTTATTACTTATTTATTGATACTGTTTCATAGGTAGTCCAGTTGAGCAGAAACCATTTTCTGCAAAGGTGTGGAAAGCAAGACTCTTCAATTACAAACTGGAGATACCACATATAACTTTGTTTTTGTACATTGATCTCTGTTTTTCCAGTTAAATATAGATTTTAGAATTTTTCTTACTCATTGAAAATATTTAAATGAGTAGCCACTTAGAAATTAAATTGTTTAACCTGGAAATACAGCTAGCAACTCATTTCCAGGAGAGTTCCTTCATTAGGCATTGAATTAAGTAAGTACTGGCGTGAGATTATAAAAAGAACACCAAAGAGCTGTACTTAGATAATCTATAGATAGATAGATACACAGATAGATATACAGATAGGCAGATAGACAAACAGATGTATAGATATATAGATAAATAGATATAGTTATATGGGTATATGTATATGTGTAGCTGTGTGTGTTTGGCTGTGTTTTGGCTATATCATTGTAGCCTGTATGCTACCTATACCTCTCAACTGTCTAAATTTTTGCAGAATGCCCAGATTTTTGGCTTCTGTTTGTGGTCTGTGCCTCATAAAATGTGTAATTTTCTGGCAAATCATTGAGGATTGAAGTCACTAAATAATGACAGTCATTTGAGTTTCAGACTTCATATCCTCTAGAAAATGCATGCTAGCACAAAACGTTTTACTCTAGCAACTTTCCAAGTTTGTAAAAGCAATATTTGAAATTTGTCTCTATTTTTGATCCTTTGTTCCCCTATTATTTTTGGATTTGTCCAGATTTCTTGTACTAAGAGGTTGAGAGCTATGATGCTACCATGATATTTACTCAGTAAAAAAGAGAACAGTTACAGAGATCATGAGTTTCAGAGAAGCTTTTTATTATTACATTTATGGAATGGGAGACTAGGTAATTTTTTTTGTTGCATAGCAAGTGGCAATACAAATGTGCTGTGGGTAGGATGCATTTCATTGGATGAAGAGCTCATTGGGGGTGATCTTTATAATTCCATACCAGTTCTTACTGGTTACAATGTCTAATGAAAATATATAGGTATATGCTACTTAATTGAGCCGCTGTTCACTGAACCATGGCCCAATGAATCTCAATTGATTGTTCCCAATACATCAAAAAAAAAAATGGGCTTTAACATGGATCTTGTTGGGGTGTTGGCACTCTCCTGCTCATGTCTTCTCCAATGAGTTTCATTACACTGGAGTTGATCAGTTGGCTTCATCAAGCTGTGGTTTATTGAATAGCAGTTCAGTAAAATTCTGTATTCTCATATGTACATATATAAGTGTGTCATTGTTGGATGACAAGTAATCAAAGACAACTTATCAAAGCAGTGTCTATAAAACTCCTTGCAAATGCTACCATGGATCCTGGGTGAGTCGAGTTCTATCTTCTCCATGCACTCGATCAATCAGTACTGTCTGTTCAGGTATTTCTGTCTCAAAATATCGTAGAGCAATTGTTATCCAAGGAACAGTGAGTTGACTGACACACCCATATGTTTTCTCTCTCTCTCTCTCTCTCTCTATATATATATATATATATATATATATATATATGTGTGTGTGTGTGTGTGTGTGTGTGTGTGTCGAATTTCTTATGGTTGTATCCATAAGATCAAAGTTTTGAAACTTCGAACCATTTAAATGGAGATCGCTGTACAGCCCGGAATGGTATATTTACCATTTTCCTTGGTGTAGTGTGATCTCATAGTTAGTATATTTAATTAGCAGGGGGGTGTAGGGAGTGTAGGGGGGCTTGCCCCCTGCAAAAATGGAAACATTTTTTTTTTGTTTTTTTTTATTTACATTTCGAAGTTTCAAAACTCGATCTTTCTCAACCATAAGAAATTCAAAGTTTTGAAACTTTGAAATTTAGAAGTAGACCCATATATATGTTTACCACCATGTTATTGAAGTGGACTCTGTTGAATGATTGCATCATCGACCCATGTCCACCAAAAGTCACATTGCCGAATTCCAATATAGCCGACGTGCATCTCAAATTTGACCTAGGAACAAGCATTAACATGGGTCGAGATAGGGCAAGATTTGTGCTTTGGCACTATAGGAGTTTGACATTTTCAATGTTTGAGTTTCAGACTTCGCACTAAGTGGATTCGACCAAGTCCACTTCAATAAAATGATAGTAAACCATATATATATAAGAAGAGAAAGAGAAATGAACACAAAGATATAAACAAAGGAGAAAAAGGTCACATAGACAAACCATATGGTAAAACCTCCAAGAAAGACCCACCAGGGTTGAGGGTTGGCATAAGAGATAGAGGTTTACCTCACAGGCACAAGGTACAGGGCTTGATTCTCACCTTTGAGGGGAAATTGGCTAGGCTTTTTAAAATGGCCCACAAGGTCATCTAGCCTAGTACTTGCCTGTAAAATGTTAGCTTTCTCTGTGCCAGAAAGAGTAAACTTTTCCTGTAGCAAAAAGTGTAAGTGCAGTGAGCTTAGAGATAGAGGACAGCTGATACAGGGTTCAAATCTAATTTACAGGGAGTGGGTTTGGCATAATGTTTAAGGTCTTCACCTTATAGACACAAGGTGCAGAGTTTGATTCTGACTTCAAGTTATTGGCTAGGTTTAAAATAGCTCTTCAAGACATTTAGCCTAGTTTTCACCTATGAACTAAAGCTAAAGTCTTCATTGTATAAGACCTTAAAAGTCCTGTATTGGAGGCTCATAGGATACATGCAAATACCCTGTAAAGACTTACCACAGTTTCAGCTACATAGCTTATCTGTGCCCATGATTTTTCACTTTTTACTTTTTCAATCTTTAATGTTGAGTTTAGACCAATAAAATCAGCCCCCACTAGCTCTAGACATGCCATAAAATGTACCCTTTTTTGAGCACATCAGTACTGTATAAGTGGACTGTTTGGCTACTTTGGAAACACAAACATTAACACCAAACCTGATGTCCATAAATATTAAGGTGCTTGCAAAATATCCCAAATAAAATCCAAGCCAAAAGGTGAATGATCACAAAAACAAAATGTTTTGTAAAATATTAAGTTAAGACCCAGCAATGCTAGAGTCTTCACTGTATGATACCTTAAACCTCCTGTATTGGAGGCCCATGGGATATTATGCAAACAAACCCTTAAGAACATGCCAGCGTCTCAGCTACATGACTTCTAAATTCCCTTGATTTTTCACTTTTTTACTTTTTAAGTCCTTACTGGTACATTCAGGCACTTTAATATTTATAGATATCAAGCTTAACCTTTAGCTCTGTGTTTCCAAACAATAGCCAAACAATCCACTTATGCAGTATTCATGTGCTCAGAAAAAGGGTGAAACATGTCATATCATGTCTACAGCTAGTGGAGGTTGCTTTTATTGGCCTGAATGTACCAGCAATTGGGAGCCCATTGAGCCTTCTTTTCCATCTGTTTTAGTGGTTTATGAACATGGGTCATGTATAGCAGATTTTTTGTAGCACTTGGGAATTCATTTAATGTTTGCATGTCTGATGACAGCATATGTTGTATCATGCAATAAATTTATTTATTTGAAATATTTTTATAATATACAGTCCTGTTATGCAGTTTATTACTTTTTATTGAATGCTATGACTGTAATAGTGTATCCTATGACTGATCATTTTGAAAGTAGCTTAATTGCGGACTTGTGTCCAGTCAAATACAAGGCATGACGTTACTACAGAATTTTCTTGAAATGGGATTCCTTTGAAAGTGCTCAAGAGCTTTAGGGTATAATCCATAGAAACTGTAATATTGTTACAAAAGGTTTTGGACACGTCTGTCTCTGGGAAGCACACTCAACCACTAGGTCTAGTCAGCTTGGTAAATAGCAGTCTGATCATGCAGAGACACTTCCAGGGTGCAGTCAGTTTCATTTTGGGTACTTTCTTCAGACATGTGCAATAGCAGTTCCTTCTATGGGGTAGGATGCCCACTTGGTGTATTGGTACTATGCCTTTCTTTAGGTGTGTAGAACAGTGGTCATGCTAGAAAGAAATGCTGGTGTTTATTTTAAATTAAAACACCATTTTCAGAGAAGTAATGTTCTTTTATTTAGATAAAGACAACATTCACAAATTAATTTTTTACATCTGAGCATGCATTAAGGATCTAAATGTAGACAACCTGACTGTTAATGTCCTATTCAGTTACCATTCCAGATAGTCTTACCCCACCAAAAATAGCTGAAAAAAAAAAAACTTGGCTAAATTAGTCTCATTAGCTTGTGGCATCTGTAAAGGAAAACAAAACATAATGATATACAAACATAAATCAGAATGAAAATACTCCTAGCTGTAAGGACAGCTGCAATATCTTAAGAAAGTAATGCAAGGGACAGCAATGAATGACCTAAGCTTTTCCATGTTCTCTTACGCACTGTAAGCTAACATTTCCATGTTCTCTTACGCACTGTAAGCTAACATTTCCATGTTCTCTTACGCACTGTAAGCTAACATTTCCATGTTCTCTTACGCACTGTAAGCTAACATTTCCATGTTCTCTTACGCACTGTAAGCTAACATTTCCATGTTCTCTTATGCACTGCTATGACTGCTAGCCATTTCACTTTTCTTCCTTTCAAACAAGAAGAAAAAACTGTATTTATCTGTCACATCTGTGCAGCAGGACATGACGGATATCATTGCAATTCACTAAATACAACTTGTCGAGGTAAAACAGCAGAGCACTGTAGGAATATCACACACATTAATTAAGTTTACTGCAAAGGTAAGCTGCACTTTTTGTAAGCTTGTCATGTAATAGTGAAGTCCAAGACAGAGGTAACAGTATGAACAATATACTAGTATTTAAAAATCATCCAAACGTTAAATGAGTAACATGTTTTGTAAGAAACGTGTCTTTCAAATAGGAGTATGAAACCTCATGGAAAACAACTGAACCATTTACAGTCTGGAGAGTGACAGATACAGGTTTTGGTGTATGCATAATTCATGAGCCCTCACTTCTTGGATTTTCTTCCTGATTCATCCTTGATTTTCTAATCTATTCTTTTTGCTTTTATTAAAGCGTTGGCACCATATCCTTCTACAAAATTGATGGCCTGACCATGAAGCAAATGAAACTTAATTACATCACCCATTTTTTTATGGGGACTTTGGTTCATTTCCTATCATTAACCTATACTGAAACTCATTTACTTTAGGAATGGAATAACTACAGCATGCAGCTTGTCGCTTTTATACCCATGGCATTTTGCAAAAAGGATTAAACACTCAAAGTGATACATAATGACAGAGACACTGTTCTCTTATTGGTAGTATTACCTGCAGTGCTTGAGTAAGAATAAATTAAAACAGTTTTTATGTACAGAAATGACAGTGTCCACACTCACTACTGTGTTGTAGAGTGATGCATTCTTGACTGCTGTCCACACAGCCTGAGCTCATTTAATGTCCAAGATGCTGGAAAAGCCAGGAACGGAAGGGAGGAATGTGTGATGTTCACCTCATCAGTCCTAGAGAGAATGCTTACAGCTGGGTGCTTCATGATGGAGACTGATGAATATTCCCTGGTTACTGTTTCAGCAGAAGGGGGAAATTGGGTAGGTGTGGTGCTTTGTGTGGTGATGTACTGCCTGTCATAACCATCCCACTTCACCACATCCAAAGGCTGCACATATGATACTCAGCCTCCCTGACTCTCACTCACAGGAATAGAGGAAACAAAACCGGCTTGAAGGGAAAGCCTTTCCTGATGAATACAGTGTTATAGGTCCCTTGTACAGGGGATGCTTGACAAAAGGTATGGAGAGATCCAGCTGCTTTGGGAAGGAGGCTTGCTGCAAGAAATAGAAAGAACTGGTCTCCCTTGAAGAAGAACAAAGGGATTTCAAGGGGATAAGGGTGGAAGACCATTGACAAGCTGGATACAGGGGAAAAATAAATAGAAAAAATAAATGTATTTTCATACTTTTAAAACTGGATATGCACTTAGTACAGTAATTTCAAATCTATCATGCTTGCAAAAATGAATTTTTTAAAAAAATTTCAAATAATTGTACTTGTGTATTACTTTTAGATGGTGTGGAAAAGAAAATATAATTCATATTTTGTTTTCTCATTAATTAAGAAGGCCTGTCTACAAGTCTCTGGAACCTTCTGGGTGGTTCACAATGCTAGATCACTGGGATTGTTTGTCTGATTGACAATACCACAAAAACCTTTTCACTATTGAGCAAACACCTCACAACCTTTTTTTTTTCAAGTTGAAGCACCCTTTCCCTTGTATCCTTATGTTAGGGGAGACCCCCATAACCTCTTTAGTTATATGTACAAACTTTACAATTGCACAACAGTGGGGAAAATTTCATATTCCTTGATCACTGAATGTGGTTTTCTGTCAGCTGGGCAAACTATAGTCAGTTACCAATCTGGTTTCCCTTCTGAACACATTGATATAACACTCGATTTATCTTTCAGAAGAACTGTTACTTGTCCCATATCAAGGCTAGACTCATAATGTCTCTCAACATTTCTAGTATGATGCCAGAGCATAAGAATGTGCTTAGTAATATTATATTTCTAATTGTCAGAGTATCTCCTGGGTGTTTTATCAAAGCAGTATGGTAGGGATGCAAGCTAAATAGGGCATCATCCTTTATGAAAAGAATGTCCCTTCACTTTTCTTGTATCAGCCCACTTGGCTTATGTCAGCCTCCTGTTTCCTTTGTTCTTGTCTAATTTTTTCATCTGTTCAGTCCCATGCCTTGCAGTTTTTTTTTCTGAATTTGTGATTTTACAGCAAATTGGTTTATTTAACTCCATGTTTATGTGGTCAGGGACATATAGGCTATAAGCAGACTGTCTAGTTTTGTTTGTAATTAATTCCTCTACACTTAAAGAACTATCCTGCCTTTGCTTACACTGCATATGATGTATCTTATGCCTAAAGTAGAATTACCTTTCTGTGTGTAACTCCTTAATGCTTATATAAACTCCTGATTTGATACGAGCTAATATGAAAACATTTTTCAATCCTCAGTTTCTGATATTTCAAAAGTAGTAAATATTTTATCAAGAACTGAAATTAGTATTTATGAGGATGTGGAATTGTTGGTACTTTCACTGGAAACGTAGTAGTCATCAGTGTACACCGACCTGTAGAGGTCAGTGTGCAAATCAGTCCATGCATTTGAATTTTGCTTTGTATCTGTCTAACGTAACAATCAGCCTGTACATTTCTCAGACTCATTTGTAGCCATACCATGTGACAACTTACATTTATGTATGTAATCATCCTCTGCTTCTCTTTCCTCTTCAGTTACAGTAAGTAATTTTATTAGCCCGTGTTTCTTTGTTAATTTATAATTTAATAGATCAGATTCTTTTATCTCTACATGAAAACATGTTTTATTTCTATTTTACTTTTTTAAACAGCTTTCAGTAGGTGGCATTTTTGTTTGAACTGTACATGTGAATTCTTCTAAGTTTCTATCATTCTAGCCTTGTCTTAAGTTTATTGCATATTTTATTTATTAATATGTTTATTGATGATCCTGTGCTTGCAGCCACCTTTATCTTGCTTAATATGAATTAAACAAAAAGTCTACATATCATCCCACTGTACAGACATATATTACATTTGTCTCTGTCTTCATTATCTACATCTGTGTCATTGCTTGGTGACAGATTTCTTATATACTTTACTATTTTGTCATCTTTACAATCTCTCAAGATTGCTTCCTCTGCGTTGCTACTCATTGACTATATTTCTGCTTCTTCTCCAGGACGCAAAATTATTTTATATCTTGCAATCATATTTTCTAAGTGTAGGAAATGTCAATTATGAGGATACGCCAAGCACCAATGTCTGCACTATCTTTTGTACCTCTTTTTCTGTGAAATTTACTCACGCTGCCTTTGTGTCTGTTGCTTTCACATCTACTGCTTGAAATTTATGTTCCCAGGCTGAGCAAAGAGAGAATGATGGTTAGTTGTCGGTCTGGTGCTCGGATCCATCACATCACATATGCACTCAAGTCTTTGAATAACAATTCTAGTTTCACTCTGTCATAATACATGTGGGTGTCAGTGACTTGAGATGTACCTCACTGGACTATATGAAGAGAGAAGTGACGGAGCTCTTGGACTACGCGTTTCAGGCAGGAATGAGACTAGCATTAAGTAGCATTCTACCTTCTCTGATGATGATGCCACAATATAAGCAAAAAATAATTGACTTCAATAATTGGCTTACTTTTTGGTGTCAAAGGGGTCCAATATTTCTCATTGGAGTGATTGAGTGACAGACCAGACTGCTTCACTAGGAGTGGCCTGCATTTGTCCCCTCTAAGATTTTGATTATTTGCAATGACATTGTCCATTCCCATAGTGCCATTTTTAGGCAAGGCCAACCTGATAAACCTATCAATATAATGAAACAAGCAAAGGAATATAAGACGGTGTTATTGACCAATGCTAGGTGGCAAAACAAGAAACATCTCTCCCTACAAGATGTTCTCACCCTGGAGGATATAGACATCTGTGTAGTGACTGAGAGATGGTTTAAAACAGCAAAAAATACTCTTATCCTACAGGGCTCTAATGTGCAGAAGGGGAAGAGGTGGAGGTGTCTCAATCTTCATCCAGAAGAGACTCACATCAAGGCTGGTAAAGTAGCATGACGCACTAGAGCTTCTTCATGTCCAAATCACCATCACAATGATACCGTGCCATATATTAGCTAAAGAACTCCCTGTATGACCCAAGAAAGCCACAAGGCTTACCTACAGGAAGTAGAGTCATTCAGTATTAATCCCAGTACAATTTTTTCTAGGTGATCTAAACTATCCAGCTATAGTCTGGGAAACCTAAACCACCACTAGTGCACAAGCATAGAGATTCCTCAACTTTGTCAATACAAATGCCTTGGAACAATTACTCCGAGTACCCACTAGGGGTAACAACATCTTGGATTTTGTCCTTACTAATATGGGGGCATCTTATTCCATCTCTTGCTCGTCTTTGTTACTTTTTACGTCCAAACATAAAGTTGCCTCTTTTGAAATACAGTTGAAGCTAGAGACCCCATCCAACCGAGGCACCTTTAGAAATGTCTCTAAGACAAATTACCTACTCATAAGTGATACATTGGCAAGCTTCAAATCCCCACCCAACTGAGTTAACGCCAATGAATATACAGAAATATACACTACTACACTATATCAACATGTAAACAGCTGTATAGATGCCACTGTATCAGTAGTAACAAGCACAGGGTAAACTCTAGAAATAAAACTGCATGGTGTAGTCATAATATCAACAAGCTTTAAAATAAAAGGGCGAAAATTTTAACCAAAAAAAGTAAGACAAGCAATTCCCAGAATGATAGAACCCTCATCATTGAAACAAACAAATAAACAATTCAGAAGCTTAATAAAATCTGGGTCTATATTAGAACACAGAAGTCTTGAAACTTCAAATGTTCTAATATCGACCCCTATTCAGCAAATGCTGAAAATAGTGAAGCTGCAGAACATCAAATTTTTTCCTAGGGAAAGAATTCGGTTGGCCATTTCTGTCACTTCGCTATTTTCAGCACCGTGGTGGAAAGTTATGAGTCGGGTTCAGGTAATTGTGCGATTGTGTGGACGTGAGGGTTATGGCACAAGTTAGGTGGGTTAGGGTTAGGGCGCGGGTCAGGTAAGTGCGATTGTGATGGATGTTAGGGTGGGGTAGGTGAGTTAGGGTTAGGGCACGGGTGAGGTGAGTGTATGATAGTGATGGACCTTAGTGTTAGGGTTTGGGTTAAGGTAAGTGGATAGACAATAGTGTATGTACAGTTTAGTGTAGGGTTAGATAAAGGATTTTAAGTGTATGTGTGTGGATTGCTGTTTTTTTAGTGTGCTTGTGTTGTATGTATAGGCTCATAGGTAGGTACTAGGCTATTAGCCCTAAGGCCTATATAAGCCTAGCCAAAAAGGTACCCTGGCTTTTGCCACCCAAGAAAATTGTTTTCCTGTGCCCCTGTCGAGCAGAGCCACAGAAGTGATCCCCAGGGTGAATTTCCTATTTCCCATCCAATCATCAAGATTTTTCTTAAAGAGTGCTAATGAGGAGCTCTATTTGACATAGATAGGTAGTCTGTTCCAGAGTATGGGAAGTCTCTGGGACAGGAATGTATCCCTCCAGCATGTTTTGTTTATTGTGGTGACAAGGTTTAGGTCCCTAGAGCATGTAGTTCGGAGGGATTGGGATTTCTTTAAGTGGAGCAAGTCCAACAGTTCTGGGTTTGACATAGCTTTGTATGTTAGGCAGAGATCTCCTCTAAGTAGGCGATATGCGACGGAGTAAAGCTGGAGATTTTTGAGACTGTCTGCATAGGGCATCTGTTTGAGGCCAGTAATCCTCTTTGTGGGGTATTTCTGTGGCATTTCCAGTTGTTGTAGATGTCTTGTGAGGTACATACCAAAAGGGGCATTGTACTCTATAATGTGTCTAATGAATGATGAGTAGAGGGGAACAATGACCTCTTTTTTTCTGGATGAGAAACCTTTTGTGATGAGGTGAGCCACGTAGAAGGATTTTCCGACCACTGTGGCGATGTGATTATCAAAGGAGAGACTATTGTCCACCTGTGTCCTAACGTCTCTTATCACACTTTCGGCATTAAGTAGACTACCACTTATGTGGTAGTTCATGGGTACAGAGTTTTTACCAAAGGGGATGACAGTACACTTTTTGGCTCTGAGCTTCAGGCCACGGCTTTGACACCAGGCATCTGTCTCAGTGAGGCCCTTTTGTAGTATGTCCACATCATTAGGAGTTTCGATTATGGCTCCTAGTTTGCCGTCATCTGCAGACTTTGTTAGCCAAAGACCTTCTGTGTTGGCCTGTACTTCAGAGAAGTAGACACCAAACATGAGGGGACCAAGGACTGAACCCTGTGGTACTCCACTTGTCACTAGTCTGAAGTCGGATTTGGAGTCTGCTACTTTCACAATGTGGGATTTGTCCATGAGCCAGTTGGCAACCCATCTTGTGACATAGGGATTTATACCTAGTTTAGTGAGCTTATCTATAATTCCAGAGTGGGGGATGGTGTCGAAAGCCTTGGCGAGATCTAGATAAGCTGTGTGAACCACCTTACCCTCATCTATGGCTTTGGTGACTGCTTCAAAGAAGTCAATCAGATTTAGGAGACATGATCTGCCTTTTACAAACCCAAACTGGGTGGGGTCCAGAGTTTGGAGATTACCAATGTCTTTTTTTTATGAGTTCCATGATGATATGTTCCATGGCCTTGCAGACCAGGCTCGTCAGGCTAATGGGGTGGTAGTTCCTGGGGTCCATCGTGGCTCCCTCTTTGCAAAGTGGGATAACTGTCGAGGTACGCCATTCAGTGGGCACAAAGCCTGAGGTAAGGCTATGACTGAACATGGTACTTAGGTAGGGTGCCAGTTCATTCTGTAGTTTGTGTAGAACGCAGCCTGGGATATTGTCAGGTCCCATGGATGCTGTGTTCTTGGCTTTGGAGAGTGTGTTTTTTACCTGTGCAGCCTTGATTACAGGACCTTTGCATTCTTCCGGTATAGAGATGGGCCATCTAGGGGGTGAGAGTATGTGTTTCGGAACAGCAAATTTTTTTCCTGGGAAAAAATTCTCTGTTCTGCATATTCGATATTTTAAGCATTTGCTGAATAGGGGTCAATATTAGAACATTCAAAGTTTTAAGACTTCGGTGTTCTAATATAGACCCATAAAATCCACCCAGTCAAGTTTGAAGCTAATAATAGCTACCCAAGCCAACAACCATCATAAGGCCTTTATTAGTTATGTTCGTAATCTCAGAAGCACAACACAGCTGACTGTGAATGATGTTTCCTACACTGAAGCTGAAGGTATAGAGAACCTACTGGCTGATAAATTCATCTCTAATTGTACCCCTCTCTCTCTCCCCTCCATTTGTCCCACAAGATATACCTGAAACTAGCTCGCCTCCAGCTATCACAAAAGTCAAAGTCCTAAATGTGCTGTTCATACCTAAAAATACTGCAGAAATTGGTTCTAACAATATCCTGGATGCATCTTACATAGCACAAAATACAATTTAGCCATCCCCTTTAACAACACTCTTCAACCTTAACCTTAATATGGATTTTGTATGAAATGAATGAAGAACAGCTGCAGTAATTTCCCTACATAAAAGAAGACCTTCCACAGGCCCAGGCAATTGCATGCCCATAGGTCTGACCAGCCTCATATCCAAAGTCATGAAAAGACTTATGTAACTAATCAATAAGGGCACAGAGAACCTCCAAACACTGGAACTATTTTCATTTTGGATTTGTCGAGAACCTCCAAACACTGGAACTGTTTTCATTTTGGATTTGTCAAGGGCAAGTCATGCTTATTCAACCTGGTGGATGTTTCTGAAAAGGTCACCAAAGAAATGGATGAAGGTGAAATGGTACACACACCATACTTTGACTTTGCCATAGCTTTTGAGACAACCCCCCCACTCAGATATAGAAAAAGCTGAATAAACATCAGTGTGACCTGCTGGATTGCCAACTAGCTCACAGAGAGGACACAGAAGATCAAACTAGGGAATTTACCTCCATAAATAGACCAGTCATCAGTGGTGTTCCCCAGGGTTCGGTGCTGGGGCCTGTCCTGTTTGGCACCTACTTCTCTGAAGTAAAAGCCAGTACCAAAGTACTGTGGCTAATTAAGTTTGCAGATGACTGCAATCTAGAAATAGTCATTTAATCCCCAAATGGCTTGGCCGTCATGCAGGAGGGTTTTCCCCAAATAATTTATTTATGTAACATTTTTTACTGGGAAAGTCCAACTTGGAACGTGTCAATTTTCAGCAGAGGCCAGGGGAGAAATGCTCCAGATGCATGTCTTTGTAATGAGCGAGGAAACCAGATCAGACGGAGGAAACCCACATGAATGCAGGGAGGACATGCAGACTCTGCACAGATGGTATCCCAGCTGAGAATCAAACCAGAGGACCTCTTGCTGTGAGCTGACAATGCAAATTGCTGCACCACTGCACCATCCAATAAATAACTGGTGCCAAAATCATGGAAGGAATCTAAATGAAAAAAATGCATTATTGTTTCCTTTGGGAAGTCATCTACCCCTGGGAACTACCACAATGACAATACAGTCTAAAGAGTTGACCCAGTTGTTCAAGATTTAGGAACTTATGAGGGCAGTGACCTAAATTTCAGCAAACATGCCCACTGTTATAAGAAAGTTTTCTTTCTATACTCCATAGCTTATAAACAAAGGGATTGTGTCTAGATCTAGAGATGTCATTGTCTCCCCTTTCTCAGCTCTCATTAGGTCAGTCATTGAGCATAATGCCCCTTTTGGCAAATATCTGTCCACACACTTGCAACAACTAGAATGCTCACAGAAGTACCTTACTAAAAGGATACAAGGAATAAATAATATGTTATACATGGACTGACTCAAAGCCCTGTCACTATACTCAGCATCCTCAGACTGTTAAGAGATGACGTGTCTGACATACAAGGCATCCTACAATCCTATACGTATGGATCAACTGCACATCAGCAAGTCAAATGGAATCAGAAAATCTCAGTCTCAGTATCTAAACCTGTTCTGCAACATTAACAGAATGCTTTGCAAGGACTCTCACAGAGGATAACACTGCTCTGGAATAGACTTCCCATCCATATATATATATATATATATATATATATATATATATATATATATATATATATATATATATATATATATGGGTAACAAAAAATTTAGCCCAGGTCGGCCCCACTTTTACTAATGGACTAAGTCTAAATGTTTTATCCCATGTATGAATCCCCTCAAATTATCTATGGTATTAGCCCAAGCTATTCTCACTTAGAGTAACATATAACTATCAACCACAGGATGGGTATAGCCAATCTAGCACTAAACAGTGTAGATTAATTCAAGCACCAAAAGGGAAATTGGCTAGGCTTAAAATGGCCCACAAGGGCAGCTATCCTAATAGCTACCTATAAGCCTATCAAGTTATGTTCTTATTCATCATTAGCTAGATCATAAGCATGTCAAAGCTATGAGCCAAACTTGATTTCTCGTTTGGTATTGTGATTGCAGGCATATGTTTTTGGTCAGTCTCTCTTTAAATGAATTAAAATGGAGGTTTTACTTGCTATCACTACTTGGCTCTACATACATTCAGCACTGAATATCACTGTGATATTAATCTCCTAATCAGAGAGAAAACTGAAGGACAAAGGTGAAAATAAAGGTATTACTGGGCAAGCTAATCATTTTCCAGCTGACCACATGGCAAGTCCGAGGAGTCAAGGCATGGAAATTAAATATCCTGAATGGCTAACTAAGGAAAAGGAGATTGCAAAGTCATGTCTGGAGATTATTCTGATTAAGGTTCAGAAAGTTTATGTACAATTGGATGACTTGATAGCTAAGACCCTGAATATAAATGCCAAAGCTGATGAGGTCTAAACTAACCATTCAAACATCATCCTTTCATTAAATCAAGAGAACACGTCTCTCATAGAACAAATAGCCAGTTTAGAAGCCACGCTAAATTTGGTTCTGGAGAGCCAAAATGATTGTAAGGACCAGGCCTACAGAAAATTTTGTGGGTAATTGGATTTCCCTGAGAATATGGAGGAACATAAATATTAATAATGTATACAAAAACATTTGGACAGAAATTCAGATTATCCGGAGTGCTAAACTAGAACACATTGAACCAAAAGGGTATATATGCCAGATGTCAGTGCAAGATCTAAGTAACTAAAATATATAATTTTCAGACTGGAGTCACAGTCTTTGAAAGAAGAAAATAGCAATTTGTGTATGAAACAGAGGGAACATGTTTGAAGTCAATGACCATAGCATATCGAAAATGTGTGAAGTCAATGACCACAGCATATCTAAAATGTGTGAAGTCAATGACCACAGCATATCTAAAATGTGTGAAGTTAATGACCACAGCATATCTAAAATGTGTGGTCAATGACCACAGCATATCAAAAATGTGTGAAGTCAATGACCACAGCATATCTAAAATGTGTGAAGTCAATGACCACAGCATATCTAAAATGTGTGAAGTCAATGACCACGGCATATCTAAAATGTGTGAAGTCAATGACCACGGCATATCTAAAATGTGTGAAGTCAGTGACCACGGCATATCTAAAATGTGTGAAGTCAATGACCACGGCATATCTAAAATGTGTGAAGTCAATGACCCCGGCATATCTAAAATGTGTGAAGTCAATGACCACGGCATATCTAAAATGTGTGAAGTCAATGACCACGGCATATCTAAAATGTGTGAAGTCAATGACCACGGCATATCTAAAATGTGTGAAGTCAATGACCACGGCATATCTAAAATGTGTGAAGTCAATGACCATGGCATATCTAAAATGTGTGAAGTCAATGACCACAGCATATCTAAAATGTGTGAAGTCAATGACCATAGCTGAATGTAATCTCCCTGTCATCTCAGATGTCCAAGTAAGAACCGCCCTAAACAAAGCAAAAAACACAGCATCAATGGGACCTGACGGTATCCCGGGTTGCGTGTTACGTGAATTCCAAGAGGAGCTAAACCCACACATAGAAATGCTATTTAACCTTAGCCTTACTTCGGGATATGTACCTGAACACTGGCGTACAGCAACAGTGGTCCCACTCCACAAGGGTGGTGCCTCTACAGACCCTGGAAACTACCGCCCCATAAGCTTAACCAGCCTGGTCTGCAAAGCTATGGAAAGAATCATTATGGAACTCATAAACAGAGACATAGGGGACCTAAAAACACTTGACCCCACCCAGTTTGGCTTTGTAAAGGGCAGATCCTGCCTTTTAAACCTGGTTCACTTTTTCGAAACCGTCACTAGAGCCATTGATGAGGGCAAAGCAGTCCATACAGCATACCTGGATTTGGCTAAGGCCTTCGACACAATACCCCACTCAGGCATCATAGATAAGCGCAACAGCTTAAAAGTAAACCCTTATGTCACTAGATGGGTTGCAAACTGGCTAAAGGACAGAACCCATAAAGTTAAAATCGCTGGAGCAATGTCAGACTCAAAGCCAGTCACAAGTGGTGTCCCACAGGGATCTGTCCTGGGACCCCTCTTGTTCGGCATTTATTTCTCAGATGTTAAAGCAAACATGGGAGGGCTGTGGCTGACAAAGTTCGCAGATGACTGCAAACTAGGCGCCATAGTCGATACACCAGCAGACACACACATCCTACAAAAAGGCCTCACAGAAACGGACAACTGGTGCCGGAGTCACGGCCTTAAACTAAATGCCAAAAAATGTATAGTCATCCCCATTGGGAAAAACAAAGTACCCACAAATTATGACATAGACAGCAACCCACTGAGTATGGAAAAAGTAATCAGAGACCTAGGGACCCAAGTCGACAGCGACCTTTCATTTGACACCCACGTTGCCAAAGTGGTTAGAAAAACATTCTACCTTGCACACCTCATCATGAAGGGATTCACATCCAGATCCAAGGATGTCATTGTACCCCTATATTCCTCCCTCATCAGACCCATGATTGAGTACAATGCCCCATTTGGTATGTACCTCACCCGGCATTTGCAACAGCTGGAGAGACCACAAAAGTACCTCACCAAGAGGATCAAGGGTCTCCAACATATGTCTTATTCTGCCAGACTAAAGAAACTTCAGCTCTATTCAGTAGCATACCACCTGCTCAGAGGTGATCTCTGCCTGACGTACAAGGCCATGTCCAATCAGTATCTGATGGACATGCTCCACCTCACAAAATCCAAATCCATCAGGACCACGAGAGCTAAAGACTTAAACCTCGGCACAAGTATGAATAGGACATGCTGGAGGGATAGATTCATAACCCAGAGGCTTCCCATGCTTTGGAACAAGATCCCAGTTCGTATTAGGCAGTGCCCCTCACTGACTCACTTCAAGAGAAATCTTGATGAGTGGATGGGAGATCGTAAGTTTACCCCAGGGGTCACATCTGTGTCACTGCTAGACAGGGGCACAGTAAACTAATTCTATTATATAAGGGGACCTTCATTGTGTCACTACTAGACAGAGGCACAGTATTCTAAATTTATTCTGTACATTTTTTGTACCATTTCATGGGGTGGCAAAAGCCACATCACTATGGCTAGGCTTACAAATGCCCCAGGGCAGATAGCCTAGTACTATACTATAAAACTATGAAACTATATCTAAAATGTGTGAAGTCAATGACCACAGCATATCTAAAATGGGTGAAGTCAATGACCATAGCATATCTAAAATGTGTGTAGTCAATGACCACAGCATATCTAAAATGTGTGAAGTCAATGACCACAGCATATCTAAAATGTGTGAAGTCAATGACCACAGCATATCTAAAATGTGTGGTCAATGACCACAGCATATCTAAAATGTGTGAAGTCAGTGACCACAGCATATCTAAAATGTGTGAAGTCAATGACCACAGCATATCTGAAATGTATGAAGTCAATGACCACAGCATATCTAAAATGTGTGAAGTCAATGACCACAGCATATCTAAAATGTGTGAAGTTAATGACCACAGCATATCTAAAATATGTGAAGTCAATGACCACGGCATATCTAAAATGTGTGAAGTCAATGACCACAGCATATTTAAAATGTGTGAAGTCAATGACCATAGCATATCTATTGAAATGATTATTTACATCAGATGAAGCAAAGCACTCTCATGTTGGTGAAAACTAGGCCCAGTATACTTGAGCCTCTGGTTGAAGTGCACACTAACTGATCAAGGGCATTTGTGTTAATAATGGCCAGGAAACATTGCGCCTGCAAGTTGCAGACAGAATAAGTTTCCAGTTTATAGAGGGGCAGTTAAAGTACCCCATGAGTAGAGTGTTTGGTTGGATGGAGAGTGCCCCCAGTAGATCTAGATAAGATTTGTGGCATAGACTGTAACCTATAGCTTGCTGAGATGTGGTAAGGAACTCTATCTAAGGTGATTTGCACATGGATCAATTCTAGGGTGTCATCCTATTTAACCAACCTTGAGGTATACTTGTTGCTAATGCAGATGGAGACACTTCCACCTTTAGTCCCTGTCTGTGCAGCTGATGGTTTCAATGAGAAGAAGGCACTGTATTCTTTCTGCAGCTTTAAACCATGTTTTAATAATGGCCCAGATCTCTGTTTCTCCAGTGCATGGAGTTTCTTGTTAAGGCTCCTAGCACTGAACAGTAAGAACTTTAGGTTCTTTTGTGCTTTATTTGCTATGTCGGTAGATTAGTAACTTTGCCATTGCCTAAAAATGGCTGTAAGGGGTGGATAAAGCTTCAGCCAAAATCCAGAAGCCTGGGGTAGACAGGTGCAGACCATCTTTGGCAAAGCAATGTGGCCTGATGACTATGTCCTCCCAGGCTGACTGATACTGAATCTCCCTGAATTGACATCAGAAATTAAGCCAAATGTTAAATTCAGTCATTATTTGTTCATACCGTGGCATCATCCTTGGTTCATAGGTTTATAGATTAGTACTAGGCTAACTGCCCTTGTGGGCCATTTTAAGCCTAGCCAATTACTCTATGTGGGGGTGTGGAGGTTGGCTTAATGGTTAAGGTGTTTACCTTACAGAGACAAGGTGCAGGGTTTGATTTTCACTTGGGGTAATTGGCTAGACTTAAAATGGCCCACAAGGGCAGTTAGTCTAGTATGAACCTATGGTTGAAGAGCAAAGTCATCCTATGGAGAATCAAACCCTGCATCTTGTGTCTACAAGGTAAACACCTTAACCATTATGCCATCCTCCCACCCATTCTTCACTTGGTGAAGTCTTGATCACATAGTTTGTTCAGGTTAATCTTAAAGCATGGTAAGTCATGAAAAAAAAAGAAAAAAAAAACAGGAAATTTGGTTATTCACTGAGATGGCAGTTTTTCTTTTCTTTTTTTCATTCTTTCTTTTTTGTTGTTTTATTCTGTTTGCTTCATTAAAAATAAAGACACTGTGAAAAGAACAAGATTGTTAAGGAATCCATTTGAATGTCCAGTTGAGGTCTGTCCTAAAGAGTACTATTTTGGTTCTCTTCTCCTAGTGTCACTACAACTGAAGAAAAAAGTTGTACAAGTTTTCTAAATAATACGAAGTTGGGGATGGTTTCTACTCACATCTATATCTGAAATGTAAAAGGATTTTTGTTTTGCACTTGATTTATTTTATATTTGTCAAAAAGATTTCATTATTTATTCTTTAATTTGGGCCGTGATATTTAGTATATAACTTTATGGACCATGAGAAATCTTTGTATTTCCTTTTAATGGCTCTTTCGTGAATTAATTAATTTTGGCACATTATAACTTTAATATGAAATTAACAATGTTGAATTGCTTTGGAATTCCTAATGGCGAGACTGGGGTAGCCAGAAGGGAAATTATGAGTTAGCAAAACTACAGTAATTGTTAGATAGAAATACAGAAATTCTGTTTGGAGTCAATATGTCCTCTCTTTGTTGGTGTGGGTTTCTTCCAGGTGTTCCAGCTTCTTCACAATTTTCAAAAATATGCAGTAAGGTGGATCAGAAACAGTAAAGTGCCCATATGTGTGAATGCATGCTTGTGTGTTGTGAAAGAAAAACCTGCCCACTTACTTTCATAGGTTCATAGGTTGGTACTGAGCTATCTGCCCAAAAGCATATATTAGCCCAGCCACGTTGTGCAGTATTCACCGCCCCTTTAGTAGTTCCCTAGACCCTTGTACTAGCAGCTAGTACCCTTGACCCCTATCTAGTAGTGCTGTTGGTGTGATCCCCGGTGTGAACTTTCTGTTACCCATCCAATCATCAAGGTTCCTCTTGAAGAGTGATAGTGAGGGGCTCTGTCTTATGTCTAATGAACCATATCACAAAATTCTAGTATACAAGGTAACTTATTTTTGCTTAAGAAAGGCTGAGATGTAACGTGTGTCTTCTTTCTTTAAATGATTGTTGCTGCTAATATGTTGGTAGTATAGACAAATCGTGAAATGTTGCATTACAGGAGTTCCTGAGCATTGCATACAGGCCCTGGTGCTCAGAAATAGTCCACTGAAGATATGCATACACCTTCTGCTCACTCTTCATAGTATGTTAGTGTGGACTACTGTAATTCAGAGAACTGAATTGTGGTACTCTGTAGTGCACAGCCTTTGTTCCATTTACTGAACAGTGCACAGGGGTGCCTAAAGCTAATGTATACCAGGCACTCCTGTGATTGGGATTCAAAGTGGCTCTGGGTAGTCTAACAGAGCTTCACAGTCCTGCTGCACAAGGCAGCTACTTACTGCACAGCTTTGCCTTACCAAGTAACTGCAGTAGTTATGTAGGAAGGCATACTAGCTGTACAATACATAGCTGCCCTACACAATAGTGCATGTATGCCACCATGAACGATGAATGAATCACAGTCATTCAATATGCAGGCAGCACTGGCTCATTACATTATAGTAATGAGTGGATCTGTTGCTTTGTAAGCTTCCCTTAGCAGGAGTTTGCCTGAATCACTAAGGGGATGGGAAAAGGTAGTGCATGGTAGCAAGTTTGTGTGCACTGTAAAGAACTCTGCTGCCAGTAGGACTTTTCCTGCTATGCTATGCAATGGAGATGTAAGTGGGATTTCACTTTGTGTCAGTGCTACTATGTTGTTGCAGCCACAGCCATTATAAGAGCTAATTGTACACTGTTTAGAGTCTTAGAACTTACACTGTGGAACCCGGTGCATACAAAACCATTCAGACTTTTGTGAACAGCATATGACTGGACAGGTGGGAGCATTAGCATAGGGGGTATGTGGATAGGGTGCCATGGAGCATGATCACAAAAGGGGTCATAGATAATCTCCCTTCATGGTGTTAGTGAGATTTATGTATTAGACAGAGTTTTGTGAATCTGGCCCTGAAATTCCTGACATACCATATTGTGCATACGGAGAAAGTGCAAGGAAAATTAACTTTTAAACTGCTGTAAGTGCCCTGTGCAGTAAGCAATAGCAGCACTTTTATTTTTAGTAAACAAACCAAGTTATTTGCCAAACTGATCAGCAGTCCATAACACCACATCCCCACCCACCCCACCTCCAGACTGTCATCACAGCACAATCAGGTTCTTGCAGACATGACACACACACACACAGACACACACACACACACAAACACACACACACACACACACACACACACACTCATGGCTAGGGCCAATTCAGAGTGTCCAATCCACCCACAGCACGTCTCCGGGACGTGAGAAGAAAGCAGAGCACCCATAGGAAACCCTCACGACCACAGGGAGGACATGCAGAGTCCGCACAGAAATAATACTGAACCAGTAGTAGGTATAAAACAGTGAACTACAGTAAGGTATGTGAACTATGCAATGGTAGGAACAAAAGAAAACAGCTTTTAGATGTTGATTTTATACAGTTTATAGAAAAGCAACAAGATATTTGTGTAAAGACTAATTGTCATTATATTTTAATGATTATTCCCCTCTGTATATACTATACTTCTGACTTGTATCAGCTGATTACTCTGAGGTTATACATGAGAAGTCCTTTCTTTCACAATACACTCATTTGCATGTTTGCTAATTTGATACATAGAACAGAACTTCATTTGTTCATCTAGATTTCCATGTTTACATCCACAAAATGAGTGAACTTTAGGTCTTAACATTGTCCTGGGTACATGCTGTCTATTCACTGCTGTTTGGCAAGCAGAAATGCACTCTTACTTGGCCGCGGTGGTGCAGCGGTTAGCACTGTCACCTCACAGCAAGAGGTTCTCTGGTTCGATTCTCGGCTGGGGTGCCTTCTGTGCGGAGTCTGCATGTCCTCCCCGTGGTTACGAGGGCCTCCTCCAGGTGCTCCAGTCTCCCTCCACATTCCAAAGACATGCAGTAGGTGGATTGGACACTCCAAATTGGCTGTAGGTGAGAGTGTGTGCATGAGTGAGTAGTGTGTTACACTGCCAGCAGGGCTAGCCACCCGGCAGTGTAAACCTTGGCTCAAGACGATTGTCATTACAGAAGTGACACCCTGACCCCATGTGCAAAATGAGAAAAGGGGTTGAGAACGGATGGATGGACTTATAAGTTACCATTATATACTTCAGAAATGAACAAACTTTAGACCTCATATATTCCTAAGCACAAACTGTATACCTAACATATAACTCACTTTTGGTTCACACAACTTACAGCACATGCTCTTTAATTTGCAATTGTTGTTCTATACATAGTTTAATGCAGTATATTTCATTATGTAAGAGGGATGTACATTTTTTTTAACCTAATATTGTTTTGTAGGGCTAGTCGAGATAACTAGGACTGTTTGCCAATGTGGTGTTGTTGAAACAAGCTGTACTATTGCATGAGTATAGTGTCTATGGGTGATTTCCCCCTTTTACCTTGAAAACTTTAAGGGTAATGGTGGCTGTCTGCTGGTCACTCTAGGAGTCAGATGTGACTCTTAAGAGAGTGAGCAGCCACTGGTCAAAGCTTTAAGTGCTGACACATTGTAAATTATTCTGCTTGTTGGAAACACCTATAGTGGCAAAATATGTCACACTGTATATTGTTACGGCTTTGTTCAGTGTTCTTATAGTAGGTCTTACCATTTCAATGTTCGAGTTGTTTGTTAGTTTATTTCTTCGTTTATTTTATTTATTTATTTCCTTCCAATATATTCATTTATTTATTTATTTATTTATAGCTAGGTGAGTCAGATTATTGAAAGGTATATTTTATTCAGCATGGTTATTTCTGGAGGCCTGGCTTGTGCAAGAGTATTTTATGCCTGCACATCTTTAATGTTTAATTTAACACCTCAGTAGAGATCACATTTGGTTAGTAAAGGGGAAAATGGGGGTTTCCCTGTGACAGTTCCACAGCCACAAGGGAGAAGTAATCAGCTTGCCTGCAGATTATATTTATTTCTATATGAGAATTCTGCCCTGCAATGTTAATGGTTTAACAGCTCTGTGAAATGGACTTGTGTATTTTAATATGTAAAGCAGTCACAACCCAGAGCCCTCTGCTGCTGGTGAATCTTCTCATTTTGTAACTTCAGACTCAGGAATTGATCCATAAAGGCATTTAGTAAGATATAAGGGTATCTATTTTGTGGTGAATTGTACCTTTTATTTACATATATTTACCTACAGGTTTCACCGAAATATAAATTGAGGGTTTTGTTGCTATCTTGCTCTCTTTTCAAGAGGGTATCATCCTTTATATTGGAGATTAGACTATTCTTTCAAGTAGATTGGCTGGACAAGGTGACTCCATTATGTGTCATTTTTTTAGACTGGGAAGACATGTTGCACAATATTTGAATGCAAGTACGGGTGGATATATAGTAATCACCTAGACAGAGCAACTGATTTTTACTTAATACTCTCACAACTTGGGCTTCAGGCCAGTTATTTTACATTAAGAGAGTTTGTGGTCTACACTCTTGTGGGAGGAGAGGCTGGACTCTGACCTTCTGAGCTGAGAATTTCTGGTTAAAGGCTTATAGTGCATGCATATTTGAACTGCTTCTTACTGAAATTGGTACACCTTGTTTGCTGTAGCATAGACTAGATCCAGGCCTGCTGAATCTAGCTTTGTTTGTATAACTTGAGCACTAATCCAGGCATTCTTTAACGTATTCAATTGTATTTATTACTGCTTGGTAGTAACTTGATTAAAGTGTAGCTATCATTCAAAGTCTTTTGGATTAAGCACTTGGGCTCAGACCAGTTGTTTTACATTAGGAAGGTTTGTGGCCTGCACTGTGGTGGCAGGACAGGTAGCTTACATACTTCTAAGTTGGGAACTGCTGATTGAGGGCTCAGTGTCTGTTATTCTAAAAGTGTATTAGTTCTGGTTTAAGCACTTGGGCTTCAGGCCAGTTATTTTACATTAAGAAGGTTCGTGGTCTGCACTCTTGTGGGAGGAGAGGCTGGACTCTGCCCTTCTGAGCTGGGAATTTCTGGTTAGAGGCTTATAGTGCCTGCATATTTGAACTGTTGCTTACTAAATTGGTACACCTTGTTTGCTCTAGCATAGACTAGATCCAGGCCTGCTGAATCTAGCTTTGTTTGTATAACTTGAGCACTAATCCAGGCATTCTTTAAAGCATTCAATTGTATTTATTACTGCTTGGTAGTAACTTGATTAAAGTGTAGCCAGGAGCGGCCTTAGGTCATTTGGTGCCCTAGGCAAAAGGGCTCCAAGGCACCCAACACACCACCCAATGCCCCCATACTGGTCTACCTACACCAAATAAATACTGGAAAAGTGCCCCTACTAGAGCGGCGGCCGCCTAGTTGGCCTATGCCTAAGGCTGGCTATGAGTGTAGCTATCATTCTAAGTCTTTTGGATTAAGCACTTGGGCTCAAGACCAGTTGTTTTACATTAGGAAGGTTTGTGGCCTGCACTGTGGTGGCAGGACAGGTAGCTTACATCCTTCTAAGTTGGGAACTGCTAACTGAGGGCTCAATGTCTGTTATTCTAAAAGTGTATTAGTTCTGGTTTAAGCACTTGGGCTTCAGGCCAGTTATTTTACATTAAGAAGGTTCGTGGTCTGCACTCTTGTGGGAGGAGAGGCTGGACCCTGCCCTTCTGAGCTGGGAATTTCTGGTTAAAGGCTTATAGTGCCTGCATATTTGAACTGTTTCTTACTGGAATTGGTACACCTTGTTTGCTGTAGCATAGACTAGATCCAGGCCTGCTGAATCTAGCTTTGTTTGTATGCTTGTTTGCTTGTTATTTCCCTGAAATGCTAATTCCACCTAAAACGCGGCTTTTCAGCGCTTCTGTGGATCTCTAGTGACATCTGCATTGCTTACTGTACTTATTTCCTTGTTTCACTTGAAAGAAACTTACTGTTTGTCATTTCTGCATTTAAGTTAACTGTAACACATTGCATTTAAGTTACGTGGCACTTGCTCACTAAAGCAATTATATAAGTCAGCACTAAAAAATTAAAAGCACTACACCCTCACAAACTCCCCTTGAGTACCTTGTTTCCCATTGGCCCTTTTTTTTTCAATTATAAAGGAATTCCCAATACTATTCTAGCATGTCCAAAGGTCAGTTGTCAGTCTCCTCTCCGGTCCAGCTGGTGAATCTGGGAATCTTGAGGCAATGTTACAACTGCCTCATGTACACAGACAACCCTCTCCTCCTACCAACAAATTCCAACATAGGTTCATAGGTTCATACAAGGCTATCTGCCCTAGGGCATTTATAAGCCTAGCCAGAATGTGTTTGGCTTTCGCCACCCATTTTAAATTTATTTTGCAATGCCCTTTTTCGAGGTTAGTATACTGTGCCTCTGTCTAACAGTGACACAGAAGTGATACCCGGGGTAAACCTATGATCTCCCATCCACTCATCAAGATTCCTCTTGAAGAGAGTCAATGAGGGACTCTGCCTAACCTGGACTGGGATTTTATTCCAGAGTGAAGGGAGCCTCTGGGTTATGAATCTGTCCCTCCAGCATGTTCTATTTATTTCAGTGCTGAGGTTCAAGTCTCTCGAGCGCGTAGCTCGATGGGATTTGGATTTTCTGAGGTGCAGCATGTCCATTAATTCGGGTTGGACATGGCTTTATACGTCAGGCACAGATCGCCTCTGAACAGGCGGTATGCCACTGAGTAGAGCTGGAGTTTATTTAACCGGGCAGCATATGGCATCTGTTTGAGCCCTTTGATCCTCTTGGTGAGGTAGTTTTGGGGTCTTTCCAGTTGCTGCAGGTGTCTGGTAAGGTACAAGGGGCATTGTACTCAATTATGGGCCTGATGAGGGATGAGTAAAGAGGCACGATGACCTCCCCTGATCTAGATGTGAATCCCTTCATGATTAGGTGGGCTATATAAAATGTTTTTCTAACCACTTTGGCCACGTGGTTGTCAAATGAGAGATTGCGATCAACTTGGGTCCCCAGGTCCCTAATTACTTCTTCTGTACTTAATGGATTACCACATATGTGATAATTTGTGGGCACTTTGTTTTTGCCAAAGGGGATGACTATACACTTTTTGGCATTTAGCTTGAGGCCATGGCTCTGGCACCAGTTGTCTGTTTCTATGAGGCCCTTTTGGAGGATGCTTGTGTCGGCTGGAGAGTCGATTATGGTGCCCAGTTTGCAGTCATCTGTGAACTTGGTCAGCCACAGTCCTTCCGTGTTGGCCTGTACCTCCGAGAAATATATACCGAACAGGAGAGGTCCCAGGACTGAGCCTTGTGGGACACCACTTGTAACTGGTTTGGAGTCTGACATGGCTCCAGCAATTCTAACCATGTGGGTTCTGTCCTTGAGCCAGTTTGCAATCCATCTAGTGACATAGGGGTTTATATTTAAGCTGGTGAGCTTATCTATAATGCCCGAGTGGGGTATTGTATCGAAGGCTTTTGCGAGGTCCAGGTAGGCTGTGTGGACCACCTTCCCCTCGTCAATGGCCTTGGTGACTGTTTCAAAGAAATCAACCAGGTTTAAGAGGCAGGATCTGCCCTTAACAAAGCTGCGCTGGGTAGGATCCAGTGTTTGTAGGTCCCCAATATCTTTATTTATGAGGTCCATGATGATCCTTTCCATAGCTTTGCAGACCAAGCTAGTCAGGCTTATGGGGCGATAGTTTCCAGGATCCGTTGAGGCACCACCTTTATGGAGAGGGACCACTGTTGCTGTACGCCACTCTTTGGGCACATATCCTGTAGTAAGGCTGAGATTGAACAGTAGTTTTATGTTTGGGTTTAGCTCTTCTTGGAGTTCATGTAGGACGCAGCCAGGACACCATCTGGTCTCATTGATGCTGTGTTTTTGCTTTGGAGAGGGCGGCTCTTACCTGAGCATCTGAGATGTCAGGGGCAGCACTCTGCTGGGATAGATATTTGCCCTTTGGTGGGAGGGGGAGAAGTTTGCGCTGAACCTGTCAGCTAGGATGTTGGCAATGTCTGTGGGTTCGTGTATTTTTGTCATTTTGGACTAATTCTGAGCATATCTGGGAATTACCACCCAGGTTCCTAACATAACTAAAGAAAGCCTTGTGATTATCCTTAGTGTCCTGTGCAATTTTTCTCTCGGCTGGCCTTAGACAATTTTATGTGTGCCCGTAGTTTTTGCTAATACTGATCAGTGATGCCTTCCCTTTTTGGGTTTTTGCTCTATCATTTAGTAGCTTCCTCCTTCTATTGTATAGTTTGTTTATGGCTGGGGTCCACCAGACAGGACGTCTACCTTTGGAGGATTGGGTCTTGGTTTTATTTGGGATCGATGATCCATGCATTCCTGAAGGTGTTCATAGAATGCGTTTATAAAGGATTCTGCGGTCTGGGCGTATTTTCCACAGGCCGGGGCTTTGAAGGATTCCACCTCAGTTTTGAGGAGTGTGAAATTTGCTTTAGAGAAGTTTTTCACTGTGGTTTTCTGGGCAGGGGGTGGGGTCGGGATGTGAATATCCAGTGAGATTAGTTTATGGTCTGATCTTACCAGTGAGGGATACACTTCTGGTCTGGAGCATAGAGTCCCCATGTTGGTGATGATCAGGTCTAGTATGTTTTCCCCTCTTGTGGGAGTGGTAACAAGTTGTTCCATAGCATTTGAGTTTATAAATTCTAGGAAACTTTAGGCTAAGGTGTTGGAGCTAGAGTAATGCTCCCAGTCTATGTTTGGGTAGTTGAAGTCGCCTAATATAATGGTGTTTGGAGAGACCTTCATATTTTCCAGTGTTCTCAGGAAGGCTGAGTGGGATTCCTGTGTTTGGGAGGGTGGTCTGTAGCAGGCTATAAACTGGAAGGCAGTTTTACCCACTGTTAGTTGCACATGGATAGTCTCTGATGCTTCGTGCTTTGCCACCAACCTGGAGGTGTGGGTATCTTTGATGAATATCGATACTCCCCCTCCTTTTGTGGTTCGATCCAAGTTTTGGGGCCGAAAAGCATGGTATGAGGTATAACCTGGTAGTGCTGAGGTGCTCTCGGGAACCCTGAACCAGGTTTCTGTTACTGCACAGATATCGATGTTCTCCATGCTAAGGAAAGTTTCGAGTGCATGCATCTTGAGGTTTAGACTTCTGGCGTTGAGTAGCATTACTCTTAGTTTCTTATCCCTTGTGATACCTATGGAGGTGGGTTTGTCTTTTGAGCCTTGCCTAAAAAAGGCACTATGGGGGTAGCAAGAGCCTTTGCCAATATCCGAAAGCCCAGGGGTGACAGGTGCAAGCCGTCCCTAGCGAAGCATCGTGGCTTGTCGAGCATATCATCCCAAGCTGACAGGCATTGGATGCCCTTTGAATGACACCAGTACTTAAGCCAATTGTTGAAATTGATCATCTTGTCTTCATATTGTGGCATCATTCTTGGTGAGGTAAGATGCTACTCAAGGTCAGGGTCATACCGGCCTGGGCTACATGCTCAGAGAGCTCCTTTATGTCTCTTTTCATGTAGTCCAGGAGGTACGTCTCAGGTCATTCACACCAGCATGGACAATGACTGAGTCATATTTGTACTTGCCTTGGAGTGACCTGAGTGCTTGTGTTATGTGGCGGATCCTAGCACCCGACAGGCTGCTCACCGTGACCCTCTCCTTGTTCAGCCTGATGAGCGGGACGTCAGTGTGCCTGACGATAGTCACCTATTACAAGTGTATTAGGTGTGTTGTTTAGTCTTAAGGGCTGTGACTGTTTGGCACACTGGCTTTGTGAGATATGTGTTGCACGTGTTTTGTTTTTGGGTAGCGGCTGCTTGGGTGTCTGCTTTGGAGGTCTCTGCTGCTTCGGCAGATCTTTATTTAGAGCCTCCGAGTATGTTTTTGTGTGATTATGTGTTTGGTTTGCTGTCGTGGTAGGTCTATGTGAGACTGGAATTGTAGTGAGTGTGGTTTCCTTCTCTTCCTGACTGGTTATGCCAGTACTGAGTTGAGAGAGCTTAGCCTCCAGTTTGGCTATATGGTTGCATCTCTCACATGTGTTGGAATTTGTTGGGAGGAGGAGAGGGTTGTCTGTGTACATGAGGCAGTTTTAACATTGCCTCAAGATTCCCAGATTCACCAGCTGGACCGGAGAGGAGATTGACAACTGACCTTTGGACATGCTAGAATAATATTGGGAATTCCTTAATAATTGAAAACCAGGGCCAGTGGGGAGTGAGGGTGTAGTGCTTTTAATTTTTAGTGCTGACTTATATAATTGCTTTAGTGAGCAAGTGCCAGGTAATTTAAGTGCAATGTGTTACAGGTAACTTAAATGCAAAAATGACAAACAGTAACTTTCTTTCAAGTGAAACAAGGAAATAAGTACAGTAAGCAATGCAGATATCACTAGTGATCCACAGAAGTGCTGAGAAGCCGCGTATTAGGTGGAATTAGCGTTCCAGGGAAATAACAAGCAAACAAACAACAAGCATATAAACAAAGCTAGATTCAGCAGGCCTGGATCTAGTCTATGCTACAGCAAACAAGGTGTACCAATTTCAGTAAGATACAGTTCAAATATTCAGGCACTATAAACCTTTAATCAGAAATTCCCAGCTCAGATGGGCAGAGTCCAGCCTCTTCTCCCACAACAGTGCAGACCACAAACCTTCTTAAAGTAAAATAACTGGCCTGAAGCCCAAGTGCTTAAACCAGAACTAATACACTTTAAGAATAACAGACACTGGGCTCTCAATCAGCAGTTCCCTACTTAGAAGGATGAAAGCTACCTGTCCTGCCACCACAGTGCATGCCACAAACCTTCCTAATGTAAAACAACTGGTCTGAAGCCCAAGTGCTTAATCCAAAAGACTTAGAATGATAGCTACACTTTAATCAAGTTACTACCAAGCAGTAATAAATACAATTGAATACTTTAGAGAATGCCTGGATTAGTGCTCAAGTTACACAAACAAAGCTAGATCCAGCAGGCCCGAATCCAGTCTATGCCACAGCAAACAAGGCGCACCAACTTCAGTAAGAAGCAGTTCAGATATGCATGCACTATAAGCCTTCAACCAGAAATTCCCAGCTCAGAAGGGCAGTGTCCAGCCTCTCCTCCCACAAGAGTGCAGACCACGAACCCTCTTAATGTAAAATAACTGGCCTGAAAGCCCAAGTGCTTAAACCAGAATTAATACACTTTTAGAATAACAGACACTGAGCCCTCAATCAGCAATTCCCAACCTAGAAGGATGTAAACTACCTGTTCTGCCACTACAGTGCAGACCACAAACCCTCTCAGTGCAAAACAACTGGTCCGAAGCCCAAGTGTTTAAACCAAAAGGCTTAGAATGAGTTACACCAAGCAGTAATAAATACAATTGAGTACTTTTAAGATGATGCAAAAGTAAAAAAGTAGGTAGAAACACAAGTACAGTAAAAGCAGATGAAATTTTTTTTTTTTTTTTTTTTCTGAACAAGTGCTGAGATCAAAGAAAACGATTTGAGTGCTGAAACTAGAAAACTGGTAGTTATAAGAAAAAAAAAAACTAAGCTAGAAGGCTTCCCTCCAACACAGAAAGGCTTGGGGGCTCAGAAGCCTACAAATAGTCTATACCACTTAACAGGAAAGGCAGGAAACAAGCTTAAATTTTTTTTTTTTTTTCTGTTTCCCAGATGCTCTCTTTGTACACAGTAGGAGTGCCTGAAATCAGAATATGATCTCACTGCACTCAGTTGAGTGAGCAAATGAGATGGGCCCAGAAGGAGTATCTAAACACAAATTTACAAGAGGGGCGGGCAGTTGCAAGGCCACTAAGATTAACACCAAAACAAAAACAGGGAGGGTGGGTGAGACTAACTGAAGAGCAGACTGAAAACTTCCAGTTCAGTTAATATTCCTTCCACACAGTTAAAATCAATTTAAATACTGTATTTTTTTGAAAAAAAAAAAGCAGATAAAGGTACTTAAATTCTCTTATACGTCCAGTTGAATATAGCAAGTTCTTAGTCGGCCAAAGCTGAGGTTTTTAAGCAGAAAATCTTTCACACTGTACCACTTAAATAGGCAAGGACAGGAAATCAAAGAATGTGACTACCCCCACACCTGTAATTACTAGCAAATAACAAAATTCAGCAAACACTGACACATGTGAGAGATGCAACCATATAGCCAAACTGGAGGCTAAGCTCTCTCAACTCAGTACTGGTGATACCTGTCAGGAGGAGAAGGAAACCACACTCACTACAATTCCAGTCTCACATAGACCTACCACGACAGCAAACCAAACACATAAACACACAAAAACATACTCAGAGGCTCTAAATAAAAATCTGCCTAAGCAGCAGAGACCTCCAAAGCAGACACCCAAGCAACCGCTACCCCAAATCAAAACACATGCAACACATAGCTCACAAAGCCAGTGTGCCGAACAGTCACAGCCCTTAAGGCTAAACAACACACCTGATACACTTGTAATAGGTGACTCTGTCATCAGGCACACTGACGTCCCGCTCACCAGGCTGAACAAGGAGAAGGTCAGGGTGAGCTGCCTGTCGGGCGCTAGGATCTGCCACATAACACAAACACTCAGGTCACTCCAAGGCAAGTACAAATATGACTCAGTCATTGTCCATGCTGGTGTGAATGACCTGAGACGTACCTCCCTGGACTACATGAAAAGAGACATAGAGGAGCTCTCTGAGCATGTGTCCCAGGCTAGTATGACCCTGACCTTGAGTAGCATCTTACCATCACCAAGAATGATGCCACAATATGAAGACAAGATGATCAATTTCAACAATTGGCTTAAGTATTGGTGTCATTCAAAGGGGATCCAATGCCTGTCAGCCTGGGTTGACATGCTCGACAGGCCACGATGCTTCGCTAGTGACGGCTTGCACCTGTCACCCCTGGGCTTCCGGATATTGGCAAAGGCTCTTGCTACCCCCCCATAGTGCCTTTTTTAGGCAAAGCTCAAAAGACAAACCCACCTCCATAGGTATCACAAGGGATAAGAAACTAAGAGTAATGCTACTCAACGCCAAAAGTCTAAACCTCAAGATGCATGCACTCGAAACTCTCCTTAGCATGGAGAACATCGATATCTGTGCAGAAACAGAAACCTGGTTCAAGGCTCCCGAGAGCACCCCAGCACTACCAGGTTATACCTCATACCATGCTTTTTGGCCCCAAAACTTGGACCGAACCAGAAAAGGAGGAGGTGTATCAATATTCGTCAAAGATACCCACACCTCCAGGTTGGTGGCACAGCATGAAGCATCAGAGACTAGCCGTGTGAAACTAACAGTGGGTAAAACTGCCTTCCAGTTTATAGCCTGCTACAGACCATCCTCCCAAACCCAGGAACCCCTCTCAGCCTTCCTGAGAACACTGGAAAATATGAAGGTCTCTCCAAACACCATTATATTGGGTGACTTCAGCTACCCAAACATAGACTGGAAGCATTACTCTAGCTCCAACACCCTAGCTCAAAGGTTCCTAGAATTTATAAACTCAAATGCTATGGAACAACTTGTTAGCACTCCCACAAGAGGGGAAAACATACTGGACCTGATCATCACCAACATGGGGACTCTATGCTCCAGACCAGAAGTGTATCCCTCACTGGTAAGATCAGACCATAAACTAATCTCACTGGATATTCACATCCCGACCCCACCCTCTGCCCAGAAAACCACAGTGAAAAACTTCTCTAAAGCAAATTTCACACTCCTCAAAACCGAGGCGGAATCCTTCAAACCCCCCGGGCCTGTGGAAAATATGGCCCAGACCGCAGAATCTTTTATAAACACATTCTATGAACACCTTCAGGAATGCATGGATCATGCAATCCCAAATAAAACCAAGACCCAATCCTTCAAAGGCAGAAGTCTTGTCTGGTGGACCCCAGCCATAAAGAAACTATGCAATAGAAGGAGGAAGCTACTACATGATAGAGCAAAATCCCAAAAAGGGAAGGCATCTCTGATCAGTGTTAGCAAAAAACTACGGGCACTCATAAGATTGTCTAAGGCCAGCTTCGATAGAAAAATTGCACAGGACACTAAGGATAATCACAAGACTTTCTTTAGTTATGTTAGAAACCTGGGTGGGAATTCCCAGATATGCTCAGAATTAGTCCAAAATGAAAAAAAATACACCGAACCCACAAACATTGCCAACATCCTAGCTGCCAGGTTCACCGCAAACTCCCCCCCCCTCCCACCAAAAGGGCAAATATCTATCCCAGCAGAGTGCTGCCCCCCGACATGTCAGGTAAGAGCCGCCCTCTCCAAAGCAAAAAACACAGCATCAATGGGACCAGACGGTGTCCCGGGCTGCGTCCTACATGAACTCCAAGAAGAGCTAAACCCAAACATAAAACTACTGTTCAGTCTCAGCCTTACCACAGGATATGTACCCAAAGATTGGCGTACAGCAACAGTGGTCCCTCTCCACAAAGGTGGTGCCTCAACGGATCCTGGAAACTATCGCCCTATAAGCCTGACTAGCTTGGTCTTCAAAGCTATGGAAAGGATCATCATGGACCTCATAAAAAAAGATATTGGGGACCTACAGACACTGGATCCTACCCAGTTCGGCTTTGTTAAGGGTAGATCCTGCCTCTTAAACCTGGTTGATTTCTTTGAAACAGTCACCAAGGCCATTGACGAGGGGAAGGTGGTCCACACAGCCTACCTGGACCTCAAAAGCCTTCGATACAATACCCCACTCGGGCATTATAGATAAGCTCACCAGCTTAAATATAAACCCCTATGTCACTAGATGGGTTGAAAACTGGCTCAAGGACAGAACCCACATGGTTAGAATTGCTGGAGCCATGTCAGACTCCAAACCAGTTACAAGTGGCGTCCCACAAGGCTCAGTCCTGGGACCTCTCCTGTTCGGTATATATTTCTCGGAGGTACAGGCCAACATGGAAGGACTGTGGCTGACCAAGTTTGCAGATGACTGCAAACTGGGCGCTATAATCGACTCTCCAGCCGATACAAGCATCCTCCAAAAGGGCCTCATAGAAACAGATGACTGGTGCCAGAGCCATGGCCTCAAGCTAAACGCCAAAAAGTGTATAGTCATCCCCTTTGGCAAAAACAAAGTGCCCACAAATTACCACATATGTGGTAATCCATTAAGTACAGAAGAAGTAATTAGGGACCTGGTGACCCAAGTTGATAGCAATCTCTCATTTGACAACCACGTGGCCAAAGTGGTTAGAAAAACATTTTATATAGCCCACCTAATCATGAAGGGATTCACATCTAGATCAGGGGAGGTCATTGTGCCTCTTTACACATCCCTCATCAGGCCCATAATTGAGTACAATGCCCCTTTTGGGATGTACCTTACCAGACACCTGCAGCAACTGGAACGACCCCAAAAGTACCTCACCAAGAGGATCAAAGGGCTCAGACAGATGCCATATGCTGCCCGGTTAAAGAAACTCCAGCTCTACTCAGTGGCATACCGCCTGCTCAGAGGCGATCTGTGCCTGACGTATAAAGCCATGTCCAACCCGGAATTAATGGACATGCTGCACCTCAGAAAATCCAAATCCCATCAAGCTATGCGCTCGAGAGACTTGAACCTCAGCACTGAAATAATTAGGACATGCTGGAGGGACAGATTCATAACCCAGAGGCTCCCCTTCACTCTGGAATAAAATCCCAGTCCAGGTTAGGCAGAGTCCCTCATTGACTCTCTTCAAGAGGAATCTTGATGAGTGGATGGGGGGAAAGTAGGTTTACCCCGGGTATCACTTCTGTGTCACTGTTAGACAGAGGCACAGTATACTAACCTCGAAAAAGGGCATAGCAAAATTAATTTAAAATGGGTGGCGAAAGCCAAACACACTCTGGCTAGGCTTATAAATGCCCTAGGGCAGATAGCCTAGTATGAACCTATAACTGACAAAGATATGTGACTTTTAAGAGTATAATCATCCCCCAGTGAAAGGGTGGTATCCTTGTGGCAAAATAACACATTAGAGAAGCACTGCAGGTTCCCCTGTGATTATCATAAATGACCAATTTCAAAACTGGTACCAGGAACTGTTGACATTGAATAAGGCAACAGCAGCTGGAGAGACATTAGAACTACTCCGTAATTGGTAGAAATGTAAACTGGTTTTGATAGTAAGGTTTATAATGCATACCAAGGTACTATATGAGAAAGGGAAAGATAGGTTAAAGGAGAAGAGATGAATTTCAAGTTTGTTAGAGAATAATTTGCCCAACACTAACATGATGGAAAGCAGAGACCTGTTAAACTTAAATGAAAAATAACAGTGTTTTGGATAGGAGATATGAGTTTTTGAATGAAGGAGTAAAAGATATGTATTCTCAAAGTCTTCAAGATACCAGAAAATATCTGTAGTTAAAATGTTCCACAAATGGCTCAGCATTTAATTTCTGCTATGCCCGTACTTCTGTTGGACATCAGGGAGGTTTTTCAAAAGTATTGTACAAAGCTTTACTCTGCAACAATGGAGTATTTGAATCGGCTAGATCTCCTTAAAATGGCCACTGAATATTTTGAGGAAATAATGGCCACTTTTATTGTTCAGAAGATAGAAAAGAATGTAAAGAGATAGACTGCAACCCTCCCCTTTCCCTAGTTTAGATGGCCTACCATTGGATCTTTGGCTTATTAAAAAAGAAATAGGTAACATAATGGCAGATATCTTTAATGATATTTTAATTAATAGACTGATGCCCATAATCCAGAAGGGAAAGCTTTTGGTTCTGCTATTCTGTTATACACCCATTGCAGTACTTAATCATGATTACAAGATACTTATGTCATTTGTAGCAGTTAGATTGGTGATGTTTGTACCTGATTTGGCAGAACTGGATCCCAGAGGCAGCCGATCTAAACTTGGTAATGGGAGAGGGCTACAGACTATGTAGGTTCACTGACAGGAGCAACTTGGAAGTGCATGACATGATGGTAAGATGGATGCTGGACATCTTATGTACCCATGATACAAGATGGAAGGGTAGAGTAGCAAAGCCCCTTGGCTTGGGATCTAGAGTCCACTACTTAGGAGGGCAGGCTAGAAATGGTGTGGGATTTGTGATGTGAGAGAGGCTTCAGAAAGCAGAGAGAGACATCAGCAGAATTTGTGACAGACTTTGACTATGTAAATATTTCTTTGTTATACATGCTGTATATTGTTTGTTTCTGAAAATCAATAAAAATGTATTCAGTAAAAAAGAGTTTATCAGATTCCAGTGTAATCATAGGGCAGCATTCATAATCTCGGCCTATGCATCACAGCAGGGCTGTGCTAATAAAGAAAAGAGTGCATTCAGGCAGCTGTTGCAGGTCCTACTATTTAAAGCAGGGCAACATCAATTGGTGTTAATAATGGGTGACTTGAATGCACATATCGGGACAGACAGAACAGGGTATGAGGACTGCCTTAGTTCACATGGGTTGGGCAACAGGGATAAAGGAGAGGCCATTCTAGACTTCTGTCTGGCAAATGACTTGATAGTACCCAACACATAGGATCATAGGATCATAGGAGGTTACTAGGCTAATGGCCCTGGGGCTCTTACAAGCCTAGCCAAGAGTTTTTTTCCCCAAAAGAAACCTCAGTCAGCACCTGTTACCCCTGTTAATGAGGGGCACAGGTGGTATCTCTAGGACAAATTTGTGATTTTTCATCCACTCATCAAGGTTGTGCTTGAAGAGGGTCAGTGTCATAAAGCAAAAACAAATGAAGACAAAAAAAACATCCGGGAATTAGGAACAGGGAAATAGCAGCAGAAGAAACTGAGTTAATTTGTAGGGTAGGACTGTTAGTTTTAGACTATAAGGTTTTCAAATTTTCAGAATGACACAATATATGCATTAGCTGATTTCTGCTAATATTTGCATCTATTGCCTAATTTTGCACAAACTTCAGCTTATAACAGGAAAGGGTAACAAGCTGCAAATTATAATGTAGCAAACAGTGATTTTAAATTAGAGTAGCAATTGTTTTAAGTTTAAAGAATTGCAGTAAAGCAACAATAGGGTTGCCACCTTTCATCGTGGCTAAAACTGGAGTAAAGCCACACCCCTTGCGTCACCAGTAACCCCACCCCTCTCCCGCCCACATTCTGCCCATTCTTTGACATCACAAGGACATCACCTGGTGCGGAACACCCTCTTTTTCTGTTCCTGCTGCCTGCTTTCGGCTGATTTACTATGCTTTTCTGTAAAAAAAAGCATAGTAAATCAGCCAATTTACAAACTCCGATAGTCTGTTTCCTTTTTGAAACAGAATACCAGAGTTTGTACAGTGTTTTCTGGACTAACGGAGAATCAGTTTGATTTCCAGAAAGTCTGGAAAAAATGGAGGGGTGGCAACCCTACACAGCAATGATGTATTGGTGCATTTTGTAATGTGATTTACTGAGAGTCATTGAGAATATTCATTCATATTGAATGTTGATAAGCCACACTTTGAATCAGTTCTGAATCTGTTTTCATAGTCCTGTTTTCAAAATTAGCCATTTTGGTAAAGCCTTATTATTCTTAAGCACAGTTCGTCCATGTTGTAGATTAATTTGTTTGTTTGTAGTGTGCATATAGTTCCGTGGAAAATGTGCTTCTACAGTAGGCCATAAACCAGGCAGAGCTCTTATGTTTATACCTGAAGTTTAAAAGCACAGAGCATGCTGGTTGAATTGGGGAAGATTCCACTGTAGCACACTTTAACTGCTTGTATTTCACAGCATGTGTAGAAGGACTGTAGTCTTTAGGGTATGAGAGTGTATTCAGTAGAAGCAGCAGCAAGTGGCAGTAAAAGCTTTGAGGAAAATGTCTGGTAGTCCTGCACTAAATCCAACCATTACTGAAACAAATGGTAACTTCCTCATCAGAATCATATTGCACATGAATGTACATTTCTGACATGTAAAGTGTAACTAAGATTACCTCTTATAACCCCCTCATACATACAGTTTCTAACTTTATAGCTTTCAAATGAGATGATGATTCATAGGTTCACAGGTGTGTACTAGGCTAATGGCCCTGGTGCCTTTACAAGACTAGCCCATAGAAGTGCCTTGGTATTGTGCCACCCATCGTTAGTTCCCAGTGCCTCTATCAAGTAGACCCACTGGAGTGATCCCCAAACTTTTTATTTCCATTCCACTCATTAACATTTTGCTTGAAGAGAGCTAGTGAGGTGCTCTGCTTGACATGTATGCAAAGTCTGTTCCAGAGCATGGGTAGTCTCTGGGTTATGAACCAATCCCTCCAGCATGTTCTGTTGATTGTGGTAATGAGGTTGAGGTCTCTGGAGTGTGTGGTGCGGAGGGATTGGGAATTCTTTACATGTAGCATTTCTAACAGAGCTGGGTCAGATATGGCTTTGTAAGTCAAGCATAGATCACCTTTTAGTAGATGATATGAGACAGATAATAACTGGAGTTTTTAGAGTCTGTCCATGTAGGACATGTCTTTAAGGCCTAGGATCCTCTTCATGAGGTACTTTTGTGGCCTCTCCAACTGTTGCAAGTGTCTAGTGAGGTACATGCCAAATGGGGTATTATACTCTATGATTGGTCTAATGAGGGAAGAGTAGAGAGAAAAGATGACCTCTTTCTTCCTGGATGCAAAACCCTTGGTAATGAGATATGCCACATAGAAGGACTTTCTGACCACAGTGGCAATGTGGTGGTCGAAGAAGAGGTTGCTGTCAACCTGTGTACCCAGATTTCTTATAATGTCTTCAGTGTTCAGTGGGCTCCCATCGATGTGGTAATTAGTGGGAACTGAGTTTTTCCCAAAAGGGATGAAGACGCATTTTTTGGCATTAAGTTTTAGGCCATGGTTTCGACACCAGTCATTGGTCTCAATGAGGCCTTTCTGTAGGATGTCTACATCACTTGGGGAGTTAATAATGGCTCCCAACTTGCAGTCATCTGTGAATTTGGTCAGCCAGAATCCCTCTGTGGTGGCCTGGACTTCTGAGAAGTAGATGCCAAACAGAAGAGGACCCAGGACCGATCCCTGTGGAACTCCACTCGTGACTGGTCAGCAGTCTGACTTGGAGTTCAGTACTGTCACGCTGTGGGTTCTAAAAGCAACAAATTTATTCCAGGTTTAGCAATTTCTTCCCTTAAGAGGGAGTTCATCAGAACAATGGCACAGGCCAAGGCGACTTTCATTAGCAAATTTTTGGACCTCCAATTACAAAAAGTTTCGGCTTCCTTCCCCTATATCTGTAAGGATTCGTGGAATTTTTTGGAGAAATTAAATACCATAGAGGTTGATGAGGATATTTTTTTGGTTACAATAGATGTGTGTAATCTATTATCAGTGATCTCCCTTGAAATAGGGCTAACCTGGTTGGAGACACAATTGATCAAAACTGAGTTATATGATCAAGATCAGATTAACAAATTTCTGGTTTTAATGGAACTAGTACTTAAGAACAACTATTTGTTTTTTGAAGGGCAATATTTCAAACAGGCCATGGAGGTGGCTTGCACCCCTATTTTTGCATACTATGTGATGTCCTTCTGGAAGCAAGAATTTGTTTCTAAAAGTAATTTTCATTCCATGATTATCCATTATACCAGATTTTTGGACAATATTTTTCTGATATGGAATAGGGCTGAGGAATTGCTTAAAGAATTTCTGCAATACATTAATGAGACAATGGCTTTTTTTAAAATTTGTATTCAATTGCAACAAGGAATTTATCACTTATTTAGATGTTCATGTGGCCATTGATTTGGCAAACAATAAGATATCCGGAATCTTGCAAAAACCTACATTTTCTAACTCTTATTTAGATTTTGACAGCTGGCATCCCTTTCCTCAAAAAGTCCATTATAAAAGGACAGTTAAGTCAGGGTTGCCAGAATAGTCAGTGATATAGAGAGGTTTATGGATGAAGTGACTTTTATTATTCAGATGTTTAAGCAGAGAGGATATCCCCCTCAGCTTTTGGAGGAGTTATCCAAGGAAGTAATACAGAAAAGAAGTATTGGCATATATAAACCCATATTAGGAACAAAAGATAGAACAGGCTCAGGGCCTGGCAGTTTAAATGCCAACAGGTAGGACAGCAAGGATATGAAGCTTAGTTTTATTACCACCTTTAATCTGGATTCCAAAACGGTAGTGGACATTATTAAGTATAATTGGGAAATTTTGCAATTGGATGATCATATTGTCCAAAAGTTGGGTAGGGCCCCTGTGATAGTGTACCGAAGGGACAGGTCCTTTAAGAACATCTTGGAATCGAGTGGAAAGCACAACACCCCGGTTCATTTCAGGATCAGTGGTAATGTTAAATGTAGGATGGAGGCTTTTTGTAAAAACATTTTGGAAACTAAGGACCAGTTTAATTTGAATGGTAAAGTTATTTATTTAACTGGACACTTCAATTGTAGCAGTAAAAATGGAAACAAAGGACCAGTTTAATTTGAATGGTAAAGTTATTTATTTAACTGGACACTTCAATTATAGCAGTAAAAATGTGGTCTACCTAGCTAAATGCTTAAATAGCCCCACATATTATGTGGGTAAAACCAGCAGGCATTTTAAAGAAAGGATCAATGAACATCTGCTTGACATAAGGAACAACAAATTGACCAATGCATTATTTAGACATGGTCATGAATCTAGGGATCATGTGTTTAAATTTATGGTCTTGCAGCAGGTGGTTAAAGATTCCCAGGGCCGGATTTTGGACATACATTTAGATATATGTGAGCTTAGGTGGCAGTTAAGGTTAAATGTCACACAGTACCCAGGAATCAATGAAAGTATTAACATTGCTTGTTTATTAAAATGAAAACATATTTTTGGTTAGGAATGTTATTTATTACAGTGCTTTTTGAATTCTGTCACTGTACACTTCATGTGTTTCTGTATAGGTTTTAATAAGTGTTGCAATTTTTATTCCATTTTATTTTTTTTATTGTTCATTAGTATTGGATTTTAACGATTAAGCAAGCTTAATTGTTTCATTGTTTAATTAAGCTAATTATGAGAGGTGTATAAAAGAGCTGGGTTTGAACTGTGTCATTGTTCTGATGAAGTCCCTCTTAAGGAAAGAAAGTGTTAAACCTGGAATAAATTTGTCGTTTTTGGATCCTGGTTTCTGGTTTGGTGGATTGGACTGGTGAGGTGGATTGGACTGGTGAGCTGAGTTGGTGTGATATCATTTTGGGACACTGTGGGTTCTATCTGTGAGCCAATTTGCAATCCACTTAACGAAATAGGGGTTGATGTCTAGTTTGCTGAGTTTATCAATAATTCTTGAGTGAGGAATGGTATCAAAGGCCTTAGCCAGCTCAAGGTAGGCTGTATAAACTGCCTTACCTTCATCCACCGCTATGGTGACTGACTCAAAGAAGTCAACTAAGTTGAGCAGGCATGATATACCTTTTACAAAACCAAATTGCGTGGGATCTAAAGTTTGGAGATTCCTTATATCCTTGTTAATTAGGTCCATGATGATGCGCTCCATAGCCTTACATATCAGAATCATCAGGCTAATGGGGCAATAATTTCCAAGGTCTGTAGTTGCTCCTCCTTTATGGAAAGGGATGACTGTAGCAGTGCACCATTTGGTAGGGACAAAGCCTGACATGAGGCTGTGAGTGAACAGAGCACACAGATGTGGTGCCAGTTCACTTTGTATTTTGTGTAGAACACAGCCAGGGATATTGTCGGGTCCCATGGAAGCTGTATTCTTGGCCTTAGACAATGCAGCTTTAACCTGTGCTGCAGTAATGTTGGGTGCCTGGTATTCTTCCGGTATTGACATTGGTCCTTTGGAGGGGGTAAAGTTGGCACTGAATCTGTCGACCAATATGTTGGCAATATATGTTGGCTCAGTATAGGAGCTATCATTGTACAGTAACTCGGAGCAATTCTGGGTATTGCCATGGAGATCCTTAATATAACCATAGAAGGCTTTGTGGTTGTTTCTAGTGTCTGCCACAATTCTGTCTTTATAGCTGTCTTTGGAGGTTATGATGAGGAATCTCAACTTTTTGTTGAGGCTAATAAGGGAATTTTTCCAGTCTTGGGACTTCACCTTTTTCTGCAACAGTTTCTTCCTTCTGTTGTAGAGTTTATTAATAGCAGGGGACCACCAGACTGGCTTCCTTTTTTTGGAGGAGAGCATCTTGGTTCTGTTGGGTATGGCTAGTTTCATGCATTTATTATGTATGTGTTCATACAGTGCACTGGTGTGTGATTAGGCATCCATGCATCTATTTTCCATTGGCAAGGGTGCTGTGAAGTTAGCCACTTCTGTTTTTTAGAGTCCAAATTCAGCTTTGGAGAAGTTTTTCATGGTGGATACCTTTGTGGGGGGTGTGGGTGAGATGTGGATTTCCATGGTGATTAGTTTGTAGTCGTATCTAACCAGGGAGGAATTGACTACTGGTGTGGAGCAACGGTTGCCCGTGTTAGTAATAACCAGATCAAGGATGTTGCTTCCTCTAGTGGGGGTAAGAATGAGCTGGTCCAGGGCATTGGAATTGATGAATTCCAGGAAGCGTTGAGCCAGTGCATTGGTGCATGAGTAGTTTTCCCTGCTGATGGAGGGGTAGTTGAAGTCACCTAGTATGAGAGTGTTGGGTTGGATCTTTATAGTTTCCAGGGTGCTTAAGAATGTGGTGTGGAGTAAGAGTCTTGGGACATGGTTGGGACCTATAGCAGGCTACAACCTGATCGCCATCTTACCCAATGTTAGTTGTACCTGGACTATCTTAGATGGGTTATGCTGGGTTACTAGTCTGGAGGTGTGCATATCCTTTATGAATATGGAGACACCACCACGTTTGGAGCTTTGGTCCATGTTCTGGGGCCAAAAGGTGAGGAATGAGTTATAGCCTATTAGTGCAGGGGTGCTTTCTGCTGCTTTAAACCAGGTGTCTTTTACAGCACAAATGTTGATGTTCTCTATTTTGAAGAGTGCTTTGAGCGAGTGCATCTTAAGATTTAGACTTCTAGCGTTGAGCAGCATGACCCTCAGATTGCATTTATTTATAGCTGTTACAGTGGTGATTCGGTCTTTGGAACACCTCCTAAAAAAGGCACTATAGGAGTGGCAAGAGCCTTAGCCAGTACCCGGAATCCCAGGGGTGATTGATGCAGGCCATCTCTGGCAAAGCATTGAAGTCTGTCAGTCATGTCATCCCAAGCAGACAGATACTGGATCCCCTTAGAATGACACTAGAAACGTATCCAATTTTTGAATTAAGTAATTTTCTGTTTGTACTGTGGTATCATTCTGGGCGATGGTAGGATGCTGCTCAGGGCTAGGGTCATACCTGCCTGGGCCACATAATATGAGAGCTCCACCATCTCTCTTTTCATGTAGTCCAGGGAGGTGTGTCTCAGGTCATTCACAACCACATGGACAATGACAGAGTCATACATGTAGTTGTTGTGGATTGACCTAAGTGCGTGTGTTATGTGTCGAATTCTGGCACCTGATAGACAGCTGCCTGTTACCTTCTCCTTATTCAACCTAGTGAGTGGGACATCAGTGTGCCTCACTATTGAGTCACCTATGATTATTGTATTGGGCAAGCTGTTTTGCCTTAGGTGCTTAGGTTGAGGGGAACGCTGTGTAGGTGAGCTATCTGTCTTGTGGTTTGTACTGTGTTGTGGTGGTCAGGTGCATTTCTGCTTTAGAGGTCTCTGCTGTTTGGGTAGATTTCTTTTGAGAGTCTCCACGAAGGTGAATGCGTGGTTTGTGTTTTTATGTGAGGGCTGTGATGGTGGGTGTTCTGGAGGGCTGTGTGTTCCATGTGGTGTGGTGGAGGTGTTGACCTTCTCCTCTTGACCAGCTATTCCGTTCTTGGCTGGAGAGTGCATGGCTTCCAATTTGTAAATATAGGCGCATCTCTCACAAGTCTGAGTGTTGGGAGGTAAGAGGAGAGGGTTATCTGTGTACATGAGACAGTTGCTACACTGCCTCAGAATGCCCAAGTTCACCAGGTTAATAGGAGAAAGCACAGGAAACTGACCTTTAGACATGCCAGGAGGGATGGTTATCATTACTAAGTAGTGGAGCTGTTTCCTTATAGGACGTCTAGTGCTGATAACACTTATATGTGCTACAATAATTGCTACAAAAAGCCCGATGAAGTGCTGGCAAATAAGCTAATTAAAGTGCAAGAGAGAAGAGAAAGTTGAAAGGGAAAGAAAAAAACTGCCCAAACAGCCAATAAACTACAGTTTCAGAGCCAGAAACCACTCATGTTGTGGTAGATAGGCTACCTATTGCTTACCACTCCCACTGATAAGCTGGAAGGCTTCTCTCTACACAGAAGGGTCTGAGGAACTCAGAAACTTACAAAACAGTCCTGGATAATGCAAATCTGTATCTGCACTACTCTAGCAACAGAAAAGTTGGAAAACAATCCCAGAACTTTTTTTTTTCCAGAAAAAAAAGTTAACTTAAAAGAATAGCACTTGCAGTAAGAAGAAATACAGTTAAACAGCAATGAAATGTAGTAAAATGCAGTTAAACAGTAGTGAATTGCAGTAGATAGCAATGAAGTATAGTTAATCAGTAGATTGTTTTGAAACAATAGCTCACAAATCACAACAGTAACAGACAGCACTAATAAAGCAGCGATTCAGTAGAACACAGTCATCAATTTAGTGAGGCTACCAACAAGCAGTAATAAATATGGCAAACAGCAAAATGAAGTAGAAATATTAACGTTTTTTTATAGTAGAAAGTGAAGAAACAGAAAAAAATGTGATAATCCAAGGTTCAGAAGCTAAAGGGGTGGGCCTTTGCTAAGTTCAGAAATTGAGATGGTCATAAGATCACATACAAGAGTGGCCAACATGCAACTCGGGTAGACTGACTTCTAGTAAGGAAAGGGCATTGGGGTAGAATCACTGATTGCAAAGTCATCCACAGTGAAACAGTTAGCCCACAGCATACACCAAAGGTTACCACAATCAGCTGCAAACAGAGGTCAGAGAAGGCTCTAAGGTCAACAGAGTTGCTGTATGCAGATGATGTGGTATTACAAGCAGACTGTGAGAAAGAACTTCAGCAAAGGATATGGGAATGGAATGCAAAAGAGAAGGTACATGGGATTAAACTGAGTACAGACAGCTGTAATGGCATCAAATGGAGTTCAGATGAAGCTGAGAATTTAGAAAGAAGGGAAGACAGTGGAACAGGTCTCAGCTTCAGGTATTTAGAAGGAAGGAGACATTGTGAAGTAAAGGCAGAGCAGCTGAGGAAGGTAGAGGTGATGGAAATGACGTGCCTGAAACAGGTGGAAGGATGCACACTGTGGGACAGATGTAGAAATGAGGACATAAGAGCAGAAGTCAAAGTAGCTCCAGTTGCAGGAAAGGTCAAAGAACAGATTATGGTGGTTTGGGCACATGTGCAGAAAAGTAGAAGACAATCTAGTAAAGAAGATTTGGACCAGACAGGAAGAAGGCAAGAAGAAACAAGGGCATCCATCAAAGAGGTGGATTAACTGTGTGAGAGAAAAACCTGCAACAGACAGGCATTAGTGTCAAGAGAGATGGTGACACTTGACAGGACACCCAGCGCCCATGTAGAAAAGGGGGGTGAAAATGAAGATGAAGACTAAACATTCTGGTTATCAAATGAACTAGCATAAAACTAGAGCACTGCTGATAAATGTTGTCCTGAGTGCCTTAATAAGGATGCATTTTCCATACATATTGAATATGCCCATCCCTGGTGGAAGGGTGGTCATTGATACACTCCCTAAGGGTATGCGATAATTCAAGGTTCAGAAGCTAAAGGGGTGGGCCTTTGCTAAGTTCAGAAAGATACACAGTCAAGATCGAAAGCATGATTGAAAGAGAGGAGTTGCCTTTGGCTGTAATCAACAAGCAAGAGGGCTGTGGAAATGGAGTGGACAAATCAAAAACAAACAAAAAAATAAATCCCCAAATGGAAGCACAGACAAGACAAGCCCCCAGAACACCAACAGGATCCACAACCACTTCATCAAATATGGAGTATGTCTGGGAGATTGGGGAGTAACTGGTAGACCCAGTGTGGACATTGGGTACTGGAGGCTGGGCTGGTAACAATGAGGTCCAAGGGGACCTAAAAATATTATAACTGGCTTTATATGAGGCAGTCAAAGCCAAGGGTATTATGGGTAATCTGATACTGTAAAAAACATATGGTCCTGATTGAGGTTTCTTTTTTGGAGATGAACTCTTGGCTAGGCTTGTAAGGGCCCCAGGGCCATTAGCCTAGTAACCTTCTATGATCCTATTATCCTTTTGCACCCTGAAGTACCAGATCCATATATGCATTTTGAAGCATTTCAGTTTGTTATTTCCTCTGCAGGCAGAAGCTTTCATGGCAGTCTAAAAAAATGCTACCATGTTCTATTTTGGTAGAATCAGAAGAAATACAAGAAATATCTCAAGTTTTCTTCAGATATTATTTGAAAGAAAGAATTAGGCCCCATTCTTATCAAACATACAGTTGTCAGTCTGAAGAGCTTACTAAAAAGATAGGAAGGCACTAAGAAAGAACGTTTTAAGCCCTATTAGTTGCATGAAGGAAGGGGTACTATAAGCAGTTAGAGTGCATCATTGAAGCAAAAGAAAACTGTACTGATTTTTTGGGAGAAAAAGTTAAATAATTAGCAGATAAATAGATGGAATGGGACATAGCTGAGGAGATCTAATGTGAAAGAAGCTTGTAGGTTGAGGCATAGAAGATTGGGAAGAACCATCAAATATTTGAAATTATTTGAACAACCAAATAATACTCGGACTAAACTGTTGTTTATTGTTGTTGGAGGCTGGACGGACCCTTTCATCAGTATTTCAGAGACTCATCAGCTTACAGTAGTTTATGAAACACAGAAGGCTCATGGTTAAACATGCTAGGAAGACAGATACCTAAGGCTGTGTCATCTGCAGGATGCTATTTGCCCATAAAAGTTTTGATTGGCACAATCTCCATGGTACAGTCCTGTTCATATATTATGCACATTATCTGCTGGCTGGACATACTTGTTGGTGATGTGTGGAACTGGACAGAGGACTCTATTAGCACAATTTTTAAAACTGCATCATTCTATCAGATTTTAAGAATAATTCACAAGTTATTATGAGTCATCTTTTTCAGTCAATTGATTTTTTCTGAAATGATAATATTATACAACCAAAAGAGGAGATTATATAAACTGCAGAAACATTCCTTCACCTACTGAAAAAACAAGCAAACAAATCCTAATGAAATCACAAAACATGTGTCTAGAGAAATGCACTTTCAGAAATCAGAATATAAACAGAATTAGGTACACCCAGTAAAGGACAATAAACAGGGTGTATATTACATTGTCGAACTTGTATAAGTTCGAACGATGTAATATCGAACCCAAAAGTCCGAAACCACACAGTAAAGAACACACAGAACAGCACTTTTTTCCCCAGGGACAAAAAAAATTGCAGTTCCCTAACAAAAAAACATAAACCTTAAACTAAAACTAAAGTGGGCACACAACCCCCACACACCCCCTACTAAAATATACAAACTCCGAGATCGCACCACAGTGGAGGAAATAGCAAAGCCCGAAAAATGTCCCTCCAATTTTTTTTTCCTGAGTTTATAGGTTCATAGGTAGGTACTAGGCTATTGGCCCTAGGGCCTATATAAGCCTAGCCAAAAAGGTACACTGGCTTTCGCCACCCAAGAAAATTATTTTCCTGTGCCCCGGTCGAGCAGAGCCACAGAAGTGATCCCCAGGGTGAATTTCCTATTTCCCATCCAATCATCAGATTTTTCATGGAGTGCTAATGAGGAGCTCTGTTTGACATAGGTAGTCTGTTCCAGAGTATGGGAAGTCTCTGGGACAGGAATCTATCCCGCCAGCATGTTCTGTTTATTGTGGTGACAAGGTTTACGTCCCTACAGCGTGTAGCTCGGAGGGATTGGGATTTCTTTAAGTAGAGCATGTCCAACAGCTCTGGGTTTGACATAGCTTTGTATGTTAGGCAGAGATCACCTCTGAGTAGGCGATATGCGACGGAGTAAAGCTGGAGTTTTTTGAGACGGTCTGCGTAGGGCATCTGTTTGAGGCCAGTAATCCTCTTTGTGAGGTATTTCTGTGGCCTCTCCAGTTGTTGTAGATGTCTTGTGAGGTACATACCAAAAGGGGCGCTGTACTCTGTAATGGGTCTAATGAGTGATGAGTAGAGGGGAACAATGACCTCTCTTTTTTTGGATGAGAAACCTTTTGTGATGAGGTGTGCCACTTAGAAGGATTTCCTGACCACTGTGGCGATGTGATTATCAAAGGAGAGACTACTGTCCACCTGTGTCCCAAGGTCTCTTATCACTCTTTCAGTGTTAAGTAGACTACCACCTATTTGGTAGCTCATGGGTACAGAGTTTTTACCAAAGGGGATGACAGTGCACTTTTCGCATTGAGCTTCAGGCCATGGCTTTGACACCAGACATCTGTCTCAGTACGGCCCTTTTGTAGGATGTCCACATTGTTAGGAGTTTCAATTATGGCTCCCAGTTTGCAGTCATCTGCAAACTTCATAAACTAAAGACCTTCTGTGTTAGCCTGTACTTCAGAGAGGTAGATACCAAACAGGAGAGGACCCAGGACTGAACCCTGTGGTACTCCACTTGTCACTGGTCTGAAGTCAGATTTGGAGTCTGCTACTTTTACAGTGTGGGTTCTGTCTGTGAGCCAGTTGGCAACCCATTTTGTGGCATAGGGATTTATGCCTAGTTTAGTGAGTTTATCTATAATTCTAGAGTGGGGGATGGTGTTGAATGCCTTGGTGAGAACTAGATAGGCTGTGTGAACCACCTTACCCTCATCTATGGCTTTGGTGACTGCTTCAAAGAAGTCTGTCAGATTTAGCAGACATGATCTGCCTTTTACAAACCTGAACTGGGTGGGGTCCAGAGTTTGGAGATTATCAATGTCTTTGTTTATGAGTTCCATGATGATAGACCAGGCTCATCAGGCTAATGGGGCGGTAGGTCCTGGGGTCCGTAGTGGCTCCCCCTTTGTGGAGTGGGATAACTGTCATGGTGCACCATTCAGTGGGCACAAAGCCTGAGGTGAGCCTATGATTGAACATGGTAGGTGGGGTGCCAGTTCATTCTGTAGTTCGTGTAGAAGTTAGAACGCAGCCTGGGATATTGTCAAGTCCCATGGATGCAGTGCTCTTAGCTTTGGAGTGTGCTTTTTACCTGTGCAGCCGTAATTACAGGAACTTTGCATTCTTCGGGTATAGAGATGGGCCTTCTAGGGGGTGAGAGGGGGGTAAAGTTAGCACTGATCCTATCTGCCAGGATGTTGGCAATATCAGTTGGTTCTGTATATTTAGTGCCATTGTGCTATAACTCAGAGCAGATCTGAGTGTTGCCATTAAGATTCTTGACATAGCTATAGAATGCTTTGTAGTTGTCTTTAGAGTCAGTGGCAATTTTGTTTTCGTAATTAGCTTTAGAGGATTTTATGAGCGATCTCAGCTACTTACTGAGGCTGACCAGGGAGCTCCTCCAGTCATGGGATTTTACTCTTTTTTGCAACAGTTTCTTTCTTCTGTTGTAGAGTTTGTTTATGGCAGAGGACCACCAGATTGGCTTCCTTTTTTTGGAGGATAGCATCATGGTTCTTTTAGGGATAGCACGATCCATGCAGTCGTGTAAGTGCTTGTAAAGTGTCTGTCTGCATGGGTGTCATGAAGTTTGCCACTTCTGTCTTAAGAAGTGTGAAGTTGGCTTTGGAGAAGTTTTTTACGGTGGTTTCCCTAATGGGGGTGGAGGCGGGATGTGTATATCTAGGGTGATTAGCTTGTGGTCGGATCTGACCAACGAGGAATTGACCTCTGGTGTGGAACACTGGTCACCCATGTTGGTAATGACCAGGTCTAGGATATTGCTGCCCCTGGTGGGTGTGTGAATAAGTTGATCCAAGACGTTGGAATTTATGAATTTCAGAAAACTTTGAGCAGAAGAGTTGGTACATGAGTAGTTTTCCCAGTTAATGGTGGGGTAGTTGAAATTACCCATTATTAGGGTTTTGGGTTGTACCCTAATATTTTCCAGTGTATCAAGAAATGAGGAGTAGGAATCCTGGGGCATGGTGGGGGGGTCTGTAGCAAGCTACAATTTGTACTGCGGTCTTGTCCAGAGTTAGTTGCACTTGGATAATCTCGGGTGCATTATGCTGTGCAACTAGCCTGGAGGTGTGGATATCCTTAATGAATATGGGCACTCCTCCGCCTTTAGTGCTTCAATCCGTGTTAGGTGGCAGAAAGGTGTGGTATGAATTATAGCCTGGTAATGCAGGGGTGCTCTCTGGAGCTTTGAACCAGGTCTCTGCCACTGAACAGATGTCGATGTTCTCCATTTTAAGGAGTGCCTCGAGTGAGTGCATTTTGAGGTTTAGACTTCTAGCATTGAGTAGCATTATCCTCAGATTTTGCTTGCTTGTACCTGTTATGGTGGTGAATTTGTCATTTGAACCTTGCCTAAAAAAGGCACTATAGGGGTGGCAAGAGCCTTAGCCAGTATCCGGCATCCCAAGGGTGACAGGTGCAGGCCATCTCTGGCAAAGCATTGTGGTCTGTTGATCATGTCATCCCAGGCAGACAAATACTGGATCCCCTTAGAATGACACCAGAAGCTTAGCCAATTGTTGAAGTCAATCATTTTGTCCTTGTACTGTGGTATCATTCTGAGTGATGGCAGAATGCTACTCAGGGCTAGGGTCATACCTGCCTGGGCTACAAGATCAGAGACCTCCTCCATGTCTCTTTTCATGTAGTCCAGGGAGGTACATCTCAGGTCATTCACAGCAACATGGACAATGACAGTGTCATATTTGTACTTGTTGTGGAGTGACCTAAGTGCGTGTGTTATGTGGCAGATCCTGGCACCCAACACGCCGCTGACAGTAACTTTCTCCTTGTTTAGCCTGGTGAGTGGAACATCAGTGTGCCTGACTATAGAGTCACTTATGACTAGAGTGTTGAGTATGTTGTTATGCCTTATGGGCTGTGGTTGAGTGGCACACTGAGATTGTGGGCTATGTGTCTGGGGAAAAAAATCGATGTGTTGTGGCTTCGCTATTTTTGTGTTTCAGACTTTTATGTTCGATATTACATCATTCGAACTTATACAACTTCGATGATGTGATATAGACCCCAATAAACATGCCTCCTTCAATTACACAAAAACTTTCATGAAACTAAATGGTACTGTAACTCAGTTAATACATCAGGGTATAATAATTAAGTAAATGTAGGTGTCATTAGTATTCACAGTGAAACATTCATGTCTGATATTTCACTTCATGAGGCACAGTGCTCTCTAATTCTAATATATTATTTAGCAAAACACATCTGAGTATGAATGCAAACTGTAAAGCAGGTCCAGATGAATTGAAAGGTATCTTTGTTAATAAATTGATTGACATTTTGAGCTCTGTATAGACTAGACTGTTTCAAGATCTGTTGAAAAGTAATCATTTACCGAAGATGTCAGTCAGCAATACTCACCCCTATATCTGAAGGAGAGAATTGTTTGGGAACTTGTATCATACAGTCAGTCCGACATCTAACATCGACTGTATAAAATCTTTGAGAAAATAGTACTAAGATTCTTACCTGAAAACTTCATGGTGAAAATTGACTAAATACAGCGAGGTTTTAGAAATTTGCATATAATTTACTGCACTTGTAATCAACAGTTTTGGATGCACAGGGAGTAAGTATGTCTACCTGGATCTGTCTAAGACATTTGACAGTAATGCACATAAATTACTAATCTTGTTATGCATATCAAACTTTATATGGATACATTGCTGGCTTACAAATCACACTTTCCAAGTGAGATTATGTGACATATTCTCTAGAACATTGAAAGTAATGAGGCCATTTCCTCAGGGCTCCATCCTAAGGTCATTCATGTTTAGAGTTTTATGATCTTCTTGCTATTGAGTAAGAGGGCTGCCTGCGGAAATGTGCAGAGGACTCCAAAACTGCCTTACTAGTTTTGAACATCAAAGACATACTTTACATCAATGACAATAACAACTGCATCAGTTATTATTATTGAGTGCTAGGCATGGAATTCAATTTAATGTTAAAATTGTTTTGTTCATTTTGAAAAAAATATATAAATTATGCATATGCATTAAATTATTAGATTATTAATCTTATCAAATGATATAAAGCTCTAAAACAATTGTTAGTAAGGGCATCTCTTTTAATAGACACATTTAGAAAATTTGCAGGGAAGCATTTTTGATTGTAAGGCAGTTATTAAGAATATTCTGTTCCTAAACTAGTAATGTGTTACAACTGATATGCTTTGGATTAGTTAAGCCACATATTGAGTCTGGTTCTAGCTGTTGCATGTTTGCTAAAGCAAATATTATGACATTTAAAAGAATTTGAAGGACATTTTCATGTAGGACTTGCACAGCTAGGGCTCTAATTTACTAAATAAGAATGAAAGAACTGTGATTATATTCAAATAATTATAAATGTCTAAAGTGTAACTCCATAAAGGTATTTTCACATTGTTTAATGAGAGACTAGCATCAGCATTAAATTTACATCGTAATGACCTCACAGTTAATACCAGAATATTAATTCATTGTCAAGCATGCTGCAACTGTAGTCAAAATAAACTTTTCTGTACAAGGGTAGTTAAGTTAATGACTTTTTGATGAAAGTAGTAATAGAATCAAATTCCTAATCAGAATTTAAAGTGAGACCGGATAATTTTTTTGAGTTCTATAAATATTTATCAGTCAATATTGGTAAAAACTTCTAGATTGTCTGTGGACATAATTTGCTAGAATAACCCTCAACCTTTTAGGTTTTGATGACAAATAACTTTCTTCTACAGAATTAGAAAAAAAAAAACTCTTGTGTCTACTTATGATAATTACTTAAAATTTTCTCACAAGTAAATGGAAAAGTAGGATATCTCTAGAGATTTAAAAAGGTATGAATATAATGGATGAATTAGCCCTTAACCAATGGGGAAATTAATACTTTTATCACTGAAATTGTGAAGAAAGTTTCTAGCGAAATGGTTACTCTGGTTTAACTTCTGGTGAGCTTGGGTGCAAAGCTGATAGATCTCCTGGCTGTGAGCAGAGCTGGAATCTATTCCAGACTGATAAGTACACTTTTTGCAACTTAATTTGCACTGTGCTGTATTTTTACATTTGCTTATTATTTATACAGTTGCTGTATTGTTTCTGTCCTTTGTTGTCTCCACTGTGTTTTTTTTTCTCAGGGTAGCTCAGAAGCTAGTTTCAGGTAGGGGATTGTTGAGCCAGCCCACATCCTAGCTTAGTCATTGCTTGAAGTGTATTTTCTCTGTTGTAATTCCAATACAGACTGTATTTCTGTGAATTGGTGCAAAGCTGATAGATGATCTGGCTGTGAGCAGAGTTGGAATCTATTCCAAACTGATAAGTACACTTTTTGCAACTTAGTTTGCACTGTGCTGTATTTATACATTTGCTTATTATTTATACAGTTGTTCTATTGTTTCTGTCCTTTGTTGTCTCCACTGTGTTTTTTTTTCCTCAGGGTAGCTCAAAAGCAAGTTTCAGGTGGGGGGGGGGGGGTTCTTGAACCAGCCCACATCCTAGCTGTTAGTCATTGCCTGAGGTGTATTTTCTCTGTTGTAATTCCAGTACAGACTGCATTTCTGTGAATTGGTGCAAAGCTGATAGATCTCCTGGCTGTGAGCAGAGTTGTAATGTATTCCAAACTGATATGTACACTTCTTTTTGCAACTTAATTTGCACTGTGCTGTATTTATACATTTGCTTATTATTTATATTGGTGATGTATTCACACCCACTCTCCCTGTTACTATCTTGTTCTTATACTTGGTGACTTTGCAGTTGCCCGCCCCTACTGCAAACTTCGTCTGGAACACTCCCCCAAGTCTAGTGTCATTACCTCATTTTACCTATTACAGAGAGAACATTTGAGAAGGCCAACCCACTTAGTTTAAGCTTGAATTATCTTCTGCTCCTCCTTTCTCCCTTTCCACTTTAATAAAAAAAAAAAACTTTGCTACAGTCTTCCTGTGTTCTGCCTGAGTGTGCTTCTCAGCTGATAAGTATATTTTTGGCACTTTTTAACTGTTCACAGTTGAATAAAACAATAATTGAGTTCAGTTCAGAATACATTTTGAATAAATTACATTTATTTAAACTGTATTTGCCTTAATACTGCTACACACTGGTGTGCTAGCTTGCACTGCACTTGAATTGTTTTAGTGCTGTTTTAGCTGCTTTTCTGTACAAAAAAAACTCTTAAGCCTGCTTCCTATCTTTCCGGTAACTAGTGTAGTCCAGATACAGATTTGCTGTATCCAGGACTGTATGTAAGCTTCTGAGCCCCCAAGCCTTTCTGTGTTGGAGGGAAGCCTTCTAGCTTATCAGTGGGAGTGGTGAGCACTAGATAGCCTATCTACCACAAGAGGAGTGGTTTCTGGCCCAGAAATTGTAGTTATTGGCCGTTTGGGCAGTTTTTCCATCTCTCTCAACTTTTTGATTTAAAAGCCTGCATTTGCACTTGTTTCTTTCCTGTAACTAGTCTAGTCCAGATACAGATTCTTAGTTTTAGCACTTTTTATTGCTTTTTATTAGTTATTGGCTGCTTGGGCAGTTTCTCCATCTCTTTCAACTTCTGTCTTAAAAACCCGCATTTGCACTTGTTTTCCACCTTTCCTGTAACTAGTCTAGTCCAGATACAGATTGGCTGCATCCAGGACTGTTTGTAAGCTTCTGAGCCCCCCCCCCCACCCACAGCCTTTCTGTGTTGGAGGGAAGCCTGCTAGCTTATCAGTGGGAGTGGTAAGCACTAGGTAACCTATCTACCACATAAAGAGTGGTTTCTGGCTCAGAAATTTTAGTTATTGGCCGTTTGGGCAGTTTTTCCATGTCTTTCTCAACTTCCTGATTTAAAAGCCCACATTTGCACTTGTTTCTCCCCTTCCTGTACCTAGCCTAGTCCAGATACAGATTTGCTATATCCAGGAATGTTTGCAAGCTCCTGAGCCCCCCAAGCCTTTCTGTGTTGGAGGGAAGCCTTCTAGCTTATCAGTGGGAGTGGGAGTGGTAAGCACTAGGTAACCTATCTACCACATAAGGAGTGGTTCTAGCCCAGAAATTGTAGTTATTGGCCGTTTGGGCAGTTTTTCCATCTCTTTCAACTTTCTGATTTAAAAGCCCGCATTTGCACTTGTTTCTTTCCTGTAACTAGTCTAGTCCAGATACAGATTCTTAGTTTTAGCACTTGAATTTGTTTATTCGTGCTCAGCACTTGTTCAGAACTTGTAAGCACTAAATAAGTTACAAATTACTACAGCACTCAACCTTCCTCATTGCCTAGAGGGAAAACAGTTCTTGTACTTACTTTCCTCACTTGCCTAGAGAAAAACAGCTCTTGTACTCACTTTCCTCACTTATCTAGAGGAAAATAGTTTTTTATTCAGGCATTTCCAAGGGTCAGCTCCCAGTGTTCTCTCTTGTCTATCTGATGAATCTGGGCATCTTGGAGCAATGCAGCAATTGCCTCATGTACACAGACAACCCTCTCCTCCTACCACCCAACACTACAACCTGTGAGAGATGCACTTATCTAGCCAAACTGGAGGTAAAGCTCTCTCCAACCAAGACAGAACTTGACAGTCAAGAGGAGAAGGTAAACACTTGCACCACACCACACTCATCATATAGTCCCACTAAATTTACACCACCAAAATCCACACATAGAAACACAAAAACATTCACAGAGGATCTCAATAATAATCTGCTCAAGCAACATAAACCTTCAAAGCAGAAATGCAAGCAACCTCCACCCCCCAAAACAATGCAAATTACACATAGCCCACAGACTCAGTGTGCCACTTAGCCACAGCCCATAAGGCAAAACAATGTACCCAACACACTAGTCATAGGTGCCTCTATAGTCAAGCACACTGATGTCCCACTCACCAGGCTAAACAACGAGAAGGTTACTGTCAGCTGCCTGTCAGGTTTCAGGATCTGCCACATCACCCGCACACTCAGGTCACTCCACAACAAGTACAAATATGACTCTGTCATTGTCCATGTCGGTGTGAATGACCTGAGATGTACCTCCCTGGACTACATGAAAATAGACATGGAAGAGCTCTCCATTCTTGTATACAAGGCAGGTATGACCCTAGCCCTGAGTAGCATTCTGCCATCGTCCAGAATGATACCACAGCACAAGGACAAAATGATTGACTTCAACAATTGGCTAAGCTTCTGGTGTCATTCTAAGGGGATCCAGTATCTGTCTGCCTGGAACAACATGGTCAACAGACCACGATGCTTTGCCAGAGATGGCCTGCACCTGTCACCCCTGGGATTCTGGATACTGGCTAAGGCTCTTGCAGCCCCTATAGTGCCTTTTTTAGGCAAGGTTCAAATGGCAAATTCACCACTGAAACAGGAATAGGCAAGCAAAAACTGAAGGTAGTGCTACACAATGCTAGAAGTCTAAATCTCAAAATGCACTCACTTGAGGCACTCCTTAAAATGGAGAACATCGATATCTGTGCAGTGACTGAGACCTGGTTCAAGGCTCCAGAGAGCACCCTTGCACTACCAGGCTATAACTCATACACACTTTTCAGCCATGTAACCTGGACCGGAACACCAAAGGCGGAAGTGTGTCCATATTCATTAAGGATATCCATTCCTCCAGGCTAGTTGCTCAGCATAATGTATCTGAGGTTATCAAGTGCAGCTAACTTTGGGCAAAACTGCAATCCAAACTGTAGTTTGCTACAGATCCCCCCACCATGCCCCAGGATTCCCACTCCTCTTTTCTTGATATACTGGAAAATATTAGGGTTCAACCAAACACCCTAATAATGGGCGATTTCAGCTACCCCACCATTAACTGGGAAAACTACTCGTATACCAACTCCTTTGCTCAACGCTTTCTGGAATTCATAAATTCCAATGCTCTGGATCAACTTATCCACCAGGGGCAACAATATCCTAGACCTAGTCCTTACCAACATGAGTGACCAGTGTTCCACACCTGAAGTCAACTCCTCATTGGTCCAATCCGACCATAAGCTAATCAACCTAGATATCTACATCCTTCCCCATCCCCCATTAAGGAAACCATGGTAAAAAATTTCTCCAAAGCCAACTTCATGCTTGTTAAGACAGAAGTGGCGAACTTCATGACACTCCTGCAGATGGGCAATACAGTTATGACTGCTGAATCCTACACAAATGTACTCTATAAGCACTTACACAAGTGCATGGCTTGTGCTATCCCAAACAGAACCAAGATGCTATCCTCCAAAAACAAGGAAGCCAATCTGGTGGTCCCCTGCCATAAACGAACTGTACAACAGAAGGAAGAAACTGTTAAACTGATTCTAAGGACAACCACAAAGCATTCTATAGCGATGTCAAGAATCTCAATGCCAACACCCAGATCTGCTCTGAGTTATAGCACAACGGCACAAAAATTACAGAACCAACTGATATTGCCAACATTCTGACAGGTTCAGTGCTAACTTTACCCCCTTCTCACCCCCTAAAGGGCCCGTATCTATACAGGAAGAATGCATAATCCCTGTAATCACAACTACGCAGGTAAAAGCTGCACTCTCTAAAGCCAAAAACACAGCATCCATGGACTGGACAACATCCCAGGCTGCGTTTTACATGAACTTCAGAACGAACTGGCTCCCCATCTAAGCACGATGTTTAGTCATGACCTCCCATCAGGCTTGCCCACTGAATGGCACGCAGCAACAGTTATCCCACTCCACAAAGGGGGAGCCACCACTGATCTCAGGAACTATCGCCCTATTAGCCTGACGAGCCTGGTCTGCAAGGCCATGGAATGTATTATCATGGAAATCGTAAGCAAAGACATTGGTAACCTCCAAACTCTGGACCCCACCAAGTTTGGGTTTGTGAAAGGTAGATCATGCCTCCTGAACCTGATCGACTTCATTGAGGCAGTCACCAAAACGGTTGACAATGGGTAAGGTGGTTCACACAGCCTATCTTGACCTTGCCAAGGCTTTCAATACCATCCCTATTCTGGAATTATAGCTAAACTCACTAAGCTAGGTATAAATCCTTATGTCACAAGATGGGTTGCCAACTGGCTCACTGACAGAACCCACACTGTAAAAGTTGTAGACTCCAAATCTGACTTCAAACCAGTGACAAGTGGAGTACCACAGGGTTCAGTCCTGGTACCTCTCCTGTTTGGTATCTACTTCTCTGAAGTACAGGCTAACACAGAAGGCCTCTGGCTAATGAAGTTTGCAGATGACTGCAAACTAGGAGCCATAGTCGTGTCCCCAAATGATGTGGACATCCTACAGAAGGGCCTCACTTACTGCCTGGTGTTAGAGCTATGGACTCAAGCCCAATGCCAAAAAGTGCATTGTACCCATGAACTGCCACATAGGCAGCAGTCTGCTTAACATCAAATGTGTGATAAGAGACCTTGGGACCCAAATGGACAGTAGTCTCTATTTTGATAATCACATCACCACAGTAGTCAGGAAGTCCTTCTATGTGGCACACCTCATCATAAAAATGTTCTCATCCAGGAAAAAAAGAGGTCATTGTTCCCCTCTACTCGACACTCATTAGACCCGTTAGACCCATTATAGAGTAGAATGCCCCTTTTGGAATGTATCTCACAAGACATCTGCAGCAGCTGGAAAGGCCATAGAAGTACCTCACAAAGAGGATTACTGGCCTCAAACAGATGCCCTACACTGAGCGTCTCAAAAAACTCCAGCTTTACTCCGTAGCATATCACCTACTCCGAGGTGATCTCTGCCTAACATATAAAGCTATGTCAAACCCACAGCTGTTGGACATGCTACACCTAAAGAAATCCCAATCCTCCTGAGCTACACACACTAGGGACCTAAACCTTGTCACCAGAATAATCAGGACATGCTGGAGGGATAGATTCCTGTCCCAGAGACTTCCCATACTCTGGAACAAGCTACCCATCTATGTCAAGCAAAGTTCCTCATTAGCACTGTTCAAGAAAAATCTTGGTGAGTGGATGGGAAATAGGAAATACACACCGGGGATCAATTCTGTGGCTCTGTTCGGCAGTGGCACAGGAAAATAACTTTCTTGGGTGGCGTAAGCCAGGGAACCTTGTTGGCTAGGCTTATTTAGGCCCTTGGGCCTATAGCCTAGTACCTACCTATGAACCCCTGAAACTTGACTCTGTTAGAAATTATGATTTATAAGATAGACCCTAATGATTAGCTGAAGACTAGGTTAAGGTGTATATGAAATTATTTGAATAGAAACTGAGAAGGAAGAAGCTGATAATGTCCATGAATATTTTTGAAAACGTTCATCTTTACTTAGATGTACTGCATACAATTGTTTATCTGGGTTTATTTGTGACAGATGTTCTAAAGTTGAAATGGTTTATTAATGAAGTTCTTACATAAAGTTCGGCTTTTATGAACCTGGTTCTTTCCTTGCATTCATTTTGTTTAATCTTTTTTTTTTTTTTATGAGTTTCTCAGGTTGAGCTGTACTTCTTTCTCTGTGTGACTCCCCTAAGCCCTTCCTCCTCTTAAATGACACTAATGTATGTGGAATTTGGATATAACCCATCATGCTGTTGTCACCAGTCTTCCCAACACTGGCAGTGATGATTGATGCAGGAAGAGAGTGGGCCTGACAGACTCCATTGCTCCTTCCACAAGATGACTTGACAAGTTAGTCTCTGTTCCCCATGTGCATACCTGTAACATCCAGGTTTGGTACACATTGGACCTTGATGACTGAATTGGGAGACACAAATTTACACCACGGTTATCATGTAGAGACCTGCTCAATTTGGGAGGCGAGTACTATTAAGTGTTTGTAAAGATTGTCAACAACTTTAAGTGAGTCTGCTTAAAGATGTAAATGTCTGGGCATCTTATGGTTCCTGCGATAGCTCACCTAGTATTAATACTATGTTCCTAAGATGAATGTCCATACCGCTGCATCTGACAAAAAATTAACCCAGAACATCCTTGTTGACACTCCCTCAGTGAGATTTACTGCTTTCTCCAGGAATTCTACCAAGAAGAGTGTGCCTAAGCTCATTCAATGCACCCCTTTCCCTGCAGTGAGTCGAGCTGACTAAGAATTGTCTTTCCTCTCCTCCCCATGCCAACTCCAAAAAGTGCCTGAACCCCTGACCAAACTCATTTTCCTTCGGTCATAGCCAGGTTTTTATCCCTCTGTGCTAATGCAACTGTCTCTTATTTAATTATGCCTGTATCTTCTTATATGTCCCTTGCCTAAATTTGAGATATCGGTGGAGCTGGCAAAATGTAGCAGTTAGTCTAGCTTCATTTCTTTCTCAGCCGTTGCTTTCCTTTTTACCTTGCTACTGTCACATACAGTGGATATAGAAAGTGTACACACCTGTTAAAATGCCAGGTTTTTGTGATATAAAAAATGAGACCACAATAAATCATTTCTAAACTTTTCCCACCTTTAACATTACCTGTAACCTGTACAATTCAATAGAAAAACAAACAAATCTGTTAGAGGAAAAAATATAAAAAATAAAAAAAGTATAATACACTGGTTGCATAAGTGCACACACCCTTAAACTAATACTTTGTTGTGTGCACACCCTTAAACTAAAACTTTGTTGAAGCACTTTTTGATTTAATTACAACATTCGGTCTTCTTGGGATGGAGTCTATCAGCATGGCACATCTTGACTTGGCAATATTTGCCCACTTTTCCTTGCAAAAGTGCTCCAAATCTGTCAGCTTGCAAGGGCATCTCTTGTGCACAGCCCTCTTCATGTCACCCCACAGATTTTCTATTGGACTTGGGTCTGGGCTCTGGCTGAGCCATTCCAAAACTTTACTTTTCTTTTGATGAAGCCATTCTTTTGTTGATTTGGATATATGCTTGGGGTCATTGTTGTGTTGAAAGGTGAAATTCCTCTTCATCTTCAGCTGTCAAGCAGACACCTGAAGGTTTTGGGCCAAAACTAACTGGTATTTGGAACTGTTCATAATTCCCTCCACCTTGGCTAAAGCCCCAGTTCCAGCTGAAGAAAAGCAAACACTAAGCATGATACTGCCACCACCATGCTTCACCATGGGGATGGTGTTCTTTTGGTGATGCAAAGTTTTGTTTTTGCGCCAAATGTACCTTTTGGAATTGTAGCCAGAAAGTTCAACCTTGGTCTCATCAGACCATAACACATTTTCTCACATGCTTTTGGGAGACTTGAAGTATTGTTTTGCACATTTTAGCTGGGCCTGGATGTTTTTATGTGTAAGAAAAGGCTTCCGTCTTGTAACCCTACCCCATAGTCCAGACATAGAGAATAAGGGAGATTGTTAACACATGTAGTACGCAACCAGTACTTGCCAGAAATTCCTGCAGCTCCTTCAGTGTTACTGTAGGTCTCTTGGCAGCATCTCTGACCAGTTTTCATCTTGTCTTTTCCTCAATTTTGGAGGGACAGCCAGTTCTTTACAACGTCACTGTTGTCCCATATTTTCTCCACTTTTTGATGACTGTCTTCATTGTGATCCATGGTATATCCAGTGCTGTGGACATTTTTTTGTACCCTTCTCCTGACTGGTACATTTCAACAGTAAGATCCCTTTGATGCTTTGTAAGCAGGCAACTGAGTAAATGTCAGGAAAATCCTACTAGGACAGCTGAACGTTATTTGGGGTTAATCAGAGTCTCTTTAATTGATGGCAGGTGTGTACCCAAGAAGACTGAATGCTGTAATTGAATCAAAATGTGTTTCAGCAAAGTTTTAGTTTAAGGGTGTGCACACACAACAAAGTTTTAGTTTAACGGTGTGCAAACTTATGCAACCAGAGTATTGTACGTTTTTTATTGTTTATGTTTTTTCCTCTAACAGATTTGTTTATTTTTCATTTGAATTCTACACATTATAGGTCACATTAAACGTGGGAAAAGTTTTGAAATAATTTATTGTGGTCTCATTTATTTATTTATTTATTTACATTTGTTGACCGGGAGTGTCTGACTGGACGTAGGTCCATTTTCAGCGGGGGCCTGGGGAGAAAAGCTCCACAGTTAAAATATACAGACAGTTGTTACAGTTATATCAAATTCAAATGTGTTGCACTTTGCTAAGGGCAATTCAAATGTGTGGATTTATTCAAATGTGTTACACTTTGCTAAGGGCAAAATATATCACAAAAACCTGCATTTTAACAGGGGTGTGTACACTTTTTATATCCACTGTAGCTGCATTATCTGTGCTTTTTCCTGTTTATTAATGTAAGGTAATTCATAGTTTCTAGATATTGCCCTTAGCAAAGTGCAACACATTTGAATAAGTCATTATCATGCTTTCTTGCACTGCATTTATATGTTTAATATTTTGTATTTTATGGCTCATCATTTTTTTAATATCTTCTATTTTGTGGCTCATTGTTTGTTTAGCTTGTCTAAGACATCTTGAAATCTGACACTTAACTCTGCTATGAATAAGTATGTATCATGCATTTGTTCTATCACCTCTTGATTTGTTCTACAATCTCTTGCTGTGCTTAATGCTTCTGTATAGTTCTGAAATAAGGATACCAACTTCATGTGAAAGTTAAAAAGGGCCACGGTGGTGCAGCGATTAGTGTTGTTACCTCACAACAAGAGGTTCTCCCGTTCGGTTCTCGGCTGAAGCGCCTTCTGTGTGGAGTCTGCATGTCCTACCCGTGGTCAAGTGACATTAAAGACATGCAAGTAGGTGCGAGTGTGAATGGTCATGCCTTCTTTGAAGGTTGGGCGTCGGGCTGGCAACTTGGCACCATAAAAATCCACTGCCAATCATGAGCAGACTGGAGTTCCGCTGTGGCAACCCCTAACTGGGAAAAGCCGAAAGACATTACTAACTTCATGTGAAAGTTAATATTTTGTGTGTCAGAGCCTACTTCACGTACTTGCAGACTGAAACTCACCACAGATAATCTTACTGTTTTGTTTCTGCTTATAGTTTAAACTTTTCTAGCTTACTTTTATTGTATTACATATTTTCCCCTTGTGTACCTCTCATTTTATGAAGTTTTTTAAAAGCCACAGCTTTTGAGTTTTGTGTTAATTGCAATCTTCCACAACCCCCCTTTTTTTTTTGCATTGGGAAAAATGTATTTGTATCCAGTCTATCTGATAAGTCAGTTAGTACCCTGGATGATCTCCCACATAATGGCTGTCACAAAGAAAGGGCCAGAAAAGTCTGTAAAAGCTGAAGAATAAAAGTCTTCAACAGAACAAAAAAAATTATTTGATCAATGTTGGGACCAAAAAAACATCTCCTATTTGCTCTGTTCACAAACTGAAGTCACCATTTACATTTAAATGCAATGGCACTTTAATTCATCAGTGCAGCAAACTTATAAAGCTCTTTGCTGCCCTGTATGAAAGAACGTTTCATTACTTTGAAGCAAAAAATACTTCTAGGTTTTAAGCAGAAGTCACTGTGTCAACATATTAAAGAAACAAAGAGCTATTATATATATGCTTGATAATTCCTTGCTGTTTTTATACTCTGCCATTTTAGCATTTGAAAAAGCCATGATTGCATCTGCTTAAATACGTTATGTGAATGTTTATACTTCCATGCTGGGCCAAATAAATATCTCTTTAACCCACCAATTGTGTCCCTAACTGTTTGTGCGTGTGGCTGCAGCCTCCTTACCATATCCTTGCTGGAGCTTGTAAACATACAAAATAAAACAAAGCTTATCTGACTCATCAGTTTTTGTTTCTTTCTAAAAAAAAAAAAAAAGTTTACCACATCATCACATTCTATACTATCACATCTGTGGACCAGGAGATTGCCAGTATCACTGCAGTTATATAAATCTGGTTCAGCAAGGCAGAGCCACAAACATTTTCAAAAGATTGGAGTGGGAGGATGGCATAATAGTTAAGGTGTTTACCTTACAGGCACAAGGTGCAGGGTTTGATTTTAACATGGGGTAATTGGCTAGGCTTGAAATGGCCCACAAGGGTAGTTAGCCTAATACTAATCTATGAACCTATGAACCTATACTCTGCAAATCTTATATGCTTATGCTCTCAATGATTTGCACAAATGGGTTGTGCTGTTTGAAAACAATATATCCTGCAGGCAAAATTATTCGAGAGAAAGTGAGTCTACTTTACCGAATGTGTGAATTCCAGAACGTGTGAATGCATCTTCTGAAAAAGCCATCATGAAATTAAATAACTAATCACCATTTTAAGAGTCTTTTCTTTCAGCTGGGAGTTCAGATTCCGAGTAATAACAACAGTCACTTACTGGCCAATGGATGAACAGTGTAAGCGTACTCGTGCATAATTCATGAATATTGGTCATAATACCCTCTAACTTTTGAAAAATCGCAAACCAGAGGTGTATTTCTTTTGACAGAATAAGACTAAGATTGCCATCATTTGCTTGCCAAAAGCATGGAGTTTCTTTTACAGAAACATGAGATTTTTTGCAGAATATTTCATGCTCACAGTTAGGAGGACTGGAACTATAATTGACTCAATTACAAAAATGATACTCATTGTTGAAGAATTTTAGTTATTTCTCTTGTTTTATATCTAGTTTTCTGATATATTGTTTTCTCTTTTTTTACTTAAAGTGTTTCTCAGATAGAGTTTGTTTTCTGCAATGGCTAGAAGAAAGAAAGAGTTTGTTTTCTGCAATGGCTAGAAGAAAGAAAGCAGAGTAAATAATCTTACCCTAAACTACTTGGTCATTTGTCATTTCCATTCGCATCTCACCACCGAAACACAGAGCACAACTGTCCATATAAGAGTTTTCCTGCAAAAAAATAAAATAAAGAAAGGATATGCACTAACCCTAAGTAGAAGCCCATAGCCACTGTGACTGTTTCCTAATTCTGCAGTAGCATATCATTTCCTGGTTACTGACCCTCATCTTGAGAAGGTTATATGAATGAATGCAGGCTGCTAGGTTATTTTCTACACTATTCATAGTAACTGTATTAAATTACCAATGCTAGATCTCAGTGGAAGTGATGGGCTAGTAGTAAGAAACATAGGGTATTATTTTATCACACTACAGTAGCCAGTTCTAAGGCCCCAATTTTAATACAGCAAACAAAGCAGTCATTTGTCAGTACCACATATTGATTGCATTAGTGACAGCAGCAGCATGCGATAGTCAATGGAATTCTAGAAATTGTGCACAGTACAAAATTATGGTATATAATTATCAATGTGAGTAACAGTCAGCACAGCTGTGCTGTTTGGTTACATTTAAGTTTGCTTTCCCAAGTATATCCATCTCAATGCTGAAAAGGACATTGTTTTCCGCTTATGGTATTTAACATGATAATTCGAACCCTGCTGAATTAATTGTATGTCATTTGCATCAAGTGATACATGTGAAAGAAAATGTTAATCGGCACAAAGTATTTAACATGAGCAGCACAGTGGAATCATGTAGTTAAGCAAAGTCCACTTCACAGCATATAAATCTCCTGACCTGTCCATCAAATGCAAAATTTCATTACGTGAAGCCGAGTAGTAACTTTGGTGAACATCTTTAGGCCCTTACTTGTAGCACAGTGGCAAGACTTTCCCTTTGTATTAAATGTAATTTATGTATTTACTTTACCAAATCTTGGCCATTTTTAAACTGTTTTTCAGTATATTTATGAACTGGTAAAATGGCAAGTAAGAATTCAGTTATCCTCGGGCTTCCCATCCTAAAAAAAAAAATCACACTAGGCTTTAATTTGTATTATGGCCAGTGTTTATTTACATAATTTTATATAGATGTATTTATTTATTTATGGATAGATATAGATAAGTTGAAACACAAAATGTTGAAAGCAAAATTTTGAAAACAGAATTTGTCCTTTCTCACTGTTATGTGATCCTGAAATTAGCAGGGGGTGTGGGGAGAGCAGAACCTCCAATGGAGAGATGCAGGAGGGCTTGTCTCCCTGCATTAAATAATTCTTTGATATTGTACATTTTCGACATTTTGTGTTTCAACTTCTTTTTTTTTATCAAATGTAATGAAACCATAAATATATATATATATATATATATATATATATATATATATATATATATACACATCTCTCTCTCTCGCACTCTCTCTCTCTATATATATATATATATATATATATATATATATATATATATATATGTATGTATGTACATAGCAGAGTACCTACAAATAGCTGCATATGCCATTGCATATCCCATATCTATCCTTATCAACAGTACCTTATCTGAAAGTGCTATTCCCTCCCTCTGGAAAATATCCCACGTCATCCCACTCCATAAAGGTGGTAGTTCTACAGACATATCCAACCATAGACCCATTGCCATTCCTTCCCACCTAGCCGAAATAATGGAAAATGTGTACACAAGCAACTAATACAATACCTTACTATCCAACTCCCAGCATGGTATCAGGTCATACCACAGTACCACCTCAGCCCTCCTTTCCTTTACTAATGCCATAAACCAAAACAGGAATGACAATAGGCTTTCCTTCGCCCTCTTTCTTGACCTATCAAAAGCCTTTGACATGGTCAACCATGAACTTCTCATTCTTTCTCTAAAATCTATTTCCCTCAATAATCATGCAATCCAGTGGCTCCACTCCTACCTGACTGGTAGACAACAGGCGGTACTATATCAGGGCAAACTCTCCAGCCAGCTACCTCTTACACTTGGTGACCTTCAAGGATCCATATTAGGTCCACTACTCTTCTCTATTTTTATCAACAACCTTCACACTGCTATCCCTAAAGAAACCTGTATTCAATATGCAGATGATTCCACTCTGATCTGCTCAGCCACCTCCCCATCCGAACTGCAAATCCTAACCCAAAATACATTTAAAACTATTGAGAACTGGCTCACCAACCAATGCCTACTGCTGAACCCCAATAAAACTAAACTTGTACTCTTCACCCCCACTAGTAGATCTGCCACACTTTCATTCTCTGTCACGTCTAACAATGTTACCACTATCTCCCCAAATCAACACACCAAACATCTAGGTGTTATCATAGACAATAATCTCAAATTTGACCAACATGTCAACAAAACCATACAGACCATCAATAAGAAGCTTAGATCACTGTATAGAAACAAGACATTTTTAACCCCACTGGCTAGGACTGCAATCGCCTGGTCACACCTACTCTGTAATCTTTTATATGCCTCGCCTGTACTCTCAAACCTCAACAAATCCTAACTAGGTAAGCTGTCCCATAGCTACAACCATATTGCCAGATTCGCCACTGGCTCCACCTATAGAACCCCACCACTGCCAGAACCTGAAACAACTAGAGTGGCTAGAACTGCCCAGCTTAATTCAATTCAATCAGCTCTTAATAGCACACAAAATTCTGTACCACCCTGAGGATACCCTCTCACTTATAAATATTATTAAGCCATATAGCAACCTGAGTTCCCTACGGTCAGCCAACAAACTACTGGTCCAAACACACAAAGCTAATAACTCTGCTGGTGAATCCTTGTTTGCCAACTTTGTTGGCAAAACCTAGAATTCGCTGCCAAACTATATAACCCTACAATCCTCCAAAAATCTCTTCAAAAAAACCTCAAACAGTATCTCAAAGGAAACTGGCTTTGCCCATGTACCAACCCTGATGAAGTTATAAACTGAAAGCATAATCTGTAAATATCATAACATGCAACTATGTCACCAAGCTCTATATCCAATCTGACGTCTCTGACTTTTAATTGTGTCTGTCCATGAGAATTGTGAGTCCCTACTAGGGAACACTACTAAACCATTGTACATAATCACTTTGTTTTATATTTTCTAATGTTATCTAACTTCTTGTGTAATCTATGTAAGTTTGTCTATTTGGAGCTTTTCTCCCCGGGCCACCACTGAAAATGGACATGTATCCAGTCGGACTATCCCGGTAAACAAATGTAAAATAAATATAAATATATATATATATATATATATATATATATATATATATATATAGCACTCAAATCTGTTTCTTTGAACTCAGCACTTGTTCAGAACTCATTGTAGGCACTACATAAGCTGCAAATTACTACAGCACTCAACTTTCCTCACTTCTCTAGTGGAAAGCAGTTTTTAGTACTTAATAAATAAGCACTTATCCAGGCATGTCTAAGGGTCAACTCCCAGTGATTTCTCCTGTCTACCTGATGAATCTGGGCATCTTGGGGCAATGCAGCAATTGCCTCATGTACACAGACAACCCTCTCCTCCTACCACCCAACACTACAACCTGTGAGAGATGCACTTATATAGCCAAACTGGAAGCAAAGCTCTCTTCACCCAAGACTGGACTAGACAGTCAAGAGGATTAGGTAAGCACTTGCACCACACCACACTCATCACATAGTCCCTCAAAACCTGCACCACCAAAACATACACATAGAAGCACAAAACACACACCTACATTTGCGGAGGCTCTCAATAAAAACCTGCCCAAGCATCTGGGTCATCCAAAGCATAACGCAAGCAAACTCCACCCCCCAACACGACCCAAATGACACATAGCCCACAAACTCAGTGTGCCACTCAACCACAGCCCATAAGGCATAACACTCTAGTCATAGGTGACTCTATAGTCAGGCACACTGATGTTCCACTCACTAGACTAAACAAGGAGAAAGTTACTGTCAGCTGCCTGTCAGGTGCCAGGATCCGCCACATAACGCATGTACTCAGGTCACTCCACAATAAGTACAAATATGGCACTGTCATTGTCCATGTTGGTGTGAATGATCTGAGACGTACCTCCCTGGACTACATGAAAAGAGACATGGAGGAGCTCTCCGATCTTGTATACCAGGCAGGTATGACCCTAACCCTGAGTAGCATCCTGCCATCACCCAGAATGATACCACAGTACAAGGACAAAATGATCGAATTCAACAATTGGCTAAGCTTCTGGTGTCATTCTAAGGGGATCCAGTATTTGTCTGCCTGGGATGACATGATCGACAGTCCACGATGCTTTGCCAGAGATGGCCTGCACCTATCACCCTTAGGTTCTGGATACTGGCTAAGGCTCTTGCCACCCCTATAGTACCTTTTTTAGGCAAGGTTCAAATGACAAATTCACCACCGTAACAGGTACAAGCAAGCAAAATCTGAGGGTACTGCTACTCAGTGCTAGAAGTCTAAACCTCAAAATGCACTCACTCGAGGCACTCCTTAAAATGGAGAACATTGACATCTGTGCAGTGACAGAGACCTGGTTCAAAGCTCCAGAGGGCACCCCTGCATTACCAGGCTTCAATTTATACCACACCTTTCAGCCACCTAACCCAGAAAGAAGCACTAAAGGCGGAGGTGTGTCCATATTCGTTAAGGATATCCACACCTCCAGGCTAGTTGCACAGCATAATGCATCCGAGATTATCCAAGTGCAACTAACTCTGGGCAAGTCCGCAATCCAAATTGTAGCTTTCTACAGACCCCCCACCATGCCCCAGGATTCACACTCCTCATTTCTTGATACACTGGAAAGTATTAGGGTACAACCCAATACCCTAATAATGGGTGATTTCAACTACCCCACCATTAACTGGGAAAACTACTCATGTACCAACTCTTTAGCTCAACGTTTTCTAGAATTCATAAATTCCAACGCCTTGGATCAACTTATTCACACCCCCACCAGGGGCAGCAATATCCTAGACCTGGTCATTATCAACATGGGAAACCAGTGTTCCACACCAGAGGTCAATTCCGCGTTGGTCAGATCCGACCACAAGCTAATCAGCCTAGACATCCACATCCCACCCCCAGCCCCAATTAGGGAAACCATTGTAAAAAACTTCTCAAAAGCCAACTTCACACTTCTTAAGATAGAAGTGGCAAACTTCATGACACCCATGCAGACGGACAATAGAGGTATGACTGCCAAATCCTACAGAAATGCACTTTATAAGCACTTACACAAGTGCATGGATCATGCTATCCCTAATAGAACCAAGATGTTATCCTTCAAAAAAAGGAAGGCAATCTGGTGGTCCTCTGCCATAAACAAACTCTACAACAGAAGAAAGAAACTGTTGCAAAAATGAGTAAAATCCCATGACTGGAGGAACTCCCTTGTCAACCTCAGTAAGAAGCTGAGATCCCTCATAAAATCCTCCAAAGCTAGTTATGAAAACAAAATTGCTACTGACTCTAAAGACAACCACAAAGTATTCTATAGCTATGTCAAGAATCTAAATGGGAACACTCAGATCTGCTCTGAGTGACAGCATAATGGCACTAAATATACAGAACCAACTGATATTGCCAACATCCTAGCAGATAGGTTCAGTGCTAACTTTACCCCCCCTCTCATCCCCTAGAGGGCCCATCTCTATACCGGAAGAATGCAAAGTTCCTATAATCACGGCTGCACAGGTAAAAAACACACTCTCCAAAGCCAAGAACACAGCCTCCATGGGACCTGACAATATCCCAGGCTGCGTTCTACACAAACTACAGAATGAACTGGCACTCTACCTAAGTACCATGTTCAATCATAGCCTCACCTCAGGCTTTGTACCCACTGAATGGTGCACCACGACAGTTATCCCACTCCACAAAGGGGGAGCCTGACGAGCCTGGTCTGCAAGGCCATGGAACGTATCATCGTGGAACTCATAAACAAAGACATTAGTAATCTCCAAACTCTGGACCCTACTCAGTTGGATTTGTAAAAGGCAGATCATGTCTCCTAAACCTGATTGACCAAAGCCATAGATGAGGGTAAAATGGTTCACACAGCTTATCTAGATCTTGCCAAGGCTTTCAACACCATCCCCCCACTCTGGAATTATAGATAAGCTTACTAAACTAGGTATAAATCCCTATGTCACAAGATGGGTTGCCAACTGGCTCACGGACAGAACCCACACTGTGAAAGTAGCGGATTCCAAATCCAACATCAGACCAGTGACAAGTGGAGTACCACAGGGTTCAGTCCTGGGTCCTCTCCTGTTTGGTATCTACTTCTCTGAAGTGCAGGCCAACACAGAAGGTCTTTGGCTAACAAAGTTTGCAGATGACTGCAAACTAGGAGCCATAATCGAAACTCCTAATGATGTGGACAAACTACAAAAGGGCCTCACTGAGACAGATACCTGGTGTCAAAGCTATGGCCTGAAGCTCAATGCCAAAAAGTGTATTGTCATCCCCTTTGGTAAAAACTGTGTACCCATGAACTACCACATAGCTGGTAGTCTACTTAATGCCGAAAATGTGATGAGACCTTGGGACACAGGTGGACAGTAATCTCTCCTTCGATAATCACATCGCCACAGTGGTCAGGAAATCCTTCTACATGGCTCATCTCATCACAAAAGGATTCTCATCCAGAAAAAAAGAGGTCATTGTCCCCCGCTACTCATCATTCATTAGACCCATTATAGAGTACAACGCCCCTTTTGGTATGTACCTCACAAGACATCTACAACAACTGGAAAGACCACAGAAATACCTCAAAAAGAGGTTACTGGCCTCAAACAGATGCCCTATGCAGATTGTCTCAAAAAACTACAGCTTTACTCCATCGCATATCGCCTACTCAGGGGCGATCTCTGCCTAACATACAAAGCTATGTCAAACCCAGAGCTGTTGGACATGCTCCACTTAAAGAAATCCCACTCCCTCCGAGCTACATGCTCTAGGGACCTTAACCTTGTCACCACAATAAACAGAACATGCTGGAGTGATAGATTCCTGTCCCAGAGACTTCCCATACTCTGGAACAGACTACCTATCTATGTCAAACAGAGCTCCTCATTAGCACTCTTCAAGAAAAATCTTGATGATTGGATGGGAAATGGGAAATTCACCCCGGGGATCACTTCTGTGGCTCTGCTCGACAGGAGCACAGGAAAATAATTTTCTTGGGTGGCAAAAGCCAGGGTACATTTTTTGGCTAGGCTTGTATGGGCCCTAGGGCCGATAGCCTAGTACCTACCTATGAACCTATGAACCTATATACATACACATACATAGATATAGTAGGAGGTAATAATAGTACATTTTGTTTCATTTAGGGATAAAGAATATATGTTCATAGGTAGGTATAAGGCTAACTGTCCTAGCAGGCTATTTTAAGTCTGTTTGCACACTTTTTGTGGTTACTACTAATTTAAGTCTAGTCGATTTACCTCCAAATGTGAGCATCAAACCTTGCACTTTGTGTCTGTGAGGTAAACGCCTTAACCCTTATGCAAACTCACAACCCCTCTTATTACCTGTCACATTTCCTTTCCATATCGTAATTTTCTTGTCAACATGCTAATGTTTTTTTTTAATCCTGACAAGCACCCAGATATGCCATTGACAATTGCAGTGAATATGTAAAGGGGCTTCAGACTGGCTGTGAATGAAAGCAGCTTGTTATTTGCTCAGTATAAAGCTTGACTGCATTATTTTCTAGAGACAGTTTGTGTAAAGAATATTGAAACCATCGCTGATTTTCCAGACCATCCCTGACTTTGCCTTATGTTTTGGTCTGTGCCTAATAAAATGTGTGTTTTTCTTGCAAATCATTGAGGATTACAGCCATTAAAGGGTGTTGGGCATGGGGTGCTGGCTGTGGGTAAAATAACATATTTTGTCATTTGATCATTTTAAAACTATTACTTAAGAAAGTTTGCAGCAAGATGCCAGTGGAAGAAAAAAGACAGATTAACAGTATGGGTAATAAAAGAGGGTCTATATTATTACCTTAAACGTCCAGAATAGTGAATACAACTCCATCGATACATAAACACCGATCTACACATTCAGCGAACTACCAAACCATCGAACCTGAAGACATCGAACGTGTTTGTTGTCCAGCAGCGTGATCGTGGGGATGAAGAAATGTATCCTTTTCCCCACTGTAGTGCGGTCTCGTAGTTGGTATATTTAAGTAGGGGGTGTGTGGGGGGTGCAGGGGGCTTGTCCCCTTCCAAAAAGTGTGTTAATATAGTTTTATTTAGCTGGGTTTCACTTACCTGAATGGCGCTTTTGATGACGTGATGCGTTTGATGTCTTCATTTTCGATGGTTTGGTAGTTTGCTTAATTTGTAGATCAACATTTATGTATCAACGGAGTTGTATTCGCTTTTATTAACGTTCGAGATAATAATATAGACCCATAAAGGAAATAGACTAAGAGGAGCGAATACATATGCTGAAATGGTACTTACTTATTATCGCAACCAGATTTTCAGGGTTGCGAAATTTGTCCTGTTTATGAGAAGACAGGTTAATTAAGCTGGAAACAGGAGTGGAAGCAAGTAAGGAATACTGTGACACACATGGTATGAGGCAGAGAGGAATAACTGCCAGTTTTTCGACTCCTGCCTGGTGTGTCTCACTTGGCCAGTAAACTCCACACTGCAACAGCGCATGACAGATCCTGCCTTCGTGATCACAAGTGCAGCAAAGGCAACTTAATCAGGAGTATGCCGTATGAATGTTCATGGCCAGTAGTCAAGTGTTACTGTTTCCCGCTGTTGACATTTGTCCGTTAACGTCATGCAAATGTCAGGAAATGTGTTTGCTTTTACAATGAAGGATGTTTTAGCAAGGGTTAACAAATCAAACTGAAAATGTCAATGTTGCCGTTGGAGTATGCACTTTACTGCTGGCATGGGTAGTACTATCTCTTCCCTGCATTAACATATACTTGTTTATTTATTTATTTATTTTATTTATTTTTATTCTATATTTGTTGACCGGGTATGTATAACTGAGCCAAAGCCCTTTTTCAGTAGAGGCCTGGGGAGAAAAGCTCCATATATGTGAAGCTTTAGTACAAAGTCAGCTGTACCCTTTCAATTCCCCTTCAACTCTTTGTCTGGAATTCAGACATGAATGCACTTTCTGTCATTGACAGGGTTTTATTAACCTGACATGCACTTTGCTATCAGCATGTGTGCTTATATCTGATTTCTGCATTTACTGTAAATGTAAAGATGTATATGTGAACCTCAGGAAATATAGAAACATTCTCAAGGAATGAAAGCAGGTTTGCACCGCTCAGTTACTATCAAATGTCAGCTTAACCCTTTCAATTCCCCGTGAACTTTTTTTTGCCATACTTCAGGCATTAATACATTGTGTTAGTAGTAGTCGTTTCATCTGTAAGACAACAGCCCTGACAATTGAAGCGTGTGTGTGTAGTACACGGCAAAATAGAGGGAAGACTGGTGCAACTGTTTTCCTTCTGGACTTGAATCCAAAGTTATTATTCATTAGTTCTTCTTCTTCTTTAATTCAATAGTAAACACGTAAAAAAACAGTTTAAGGTGTTTTCTGCAATAGTTTTTATTACAGGATGTGATTTTCGCAACTGCGAAAATCTGGTTGCGATAATATGTAAGTACCGCTGAAATTAGTACTGAATCTTTAGATAATAAATCACTTATTGAATTGCAGGACAAAGGAAACATACGCGATTCAAATCAGATTAAATAAATAATTGAATTAGGCAATAAAGCAAAATCTGTCTCCTACAATAATTATAAAAACTGATTATTTGTGTATCAGTTCTTGATGCTACAACAACGATGTGTGTGTGTGTGTGTGTGTGTATATATATATATATATATATATATATATCTATATATATATATATATGGATCTATGTCAAATGTTCAAGTTTTCAGAAACTCGAAATTCATACAGACAAGACCATATGATCGAGTTTCCGAAAACTCGAACATCAAAAAAAAACACCACAAAAAATCTGCATTTTTTTACATTTATGCAGGAGCAAGCCCCCCTGCCCCCTTGTGGGGGGCTGGTCACCCCCACCACCCTGCAAGTAACGTATGCCAAATATGAATTGCACTACTGAGAAGAAAAGGGTAACTTTCCCAATCCTTGCTGTACCATGATCTCCATTCAAAAGCTTCAAGTTTTTAAAAACTTGATCATATGGTCTCGACCATATGAATTTCAAGTTTCTGAAAACTCCATCAACTGACAAACATTTTAAAACCACCTCAAAGAAAAGATGCAAGAAATAACTTATACAAGACAGGCAAGACCCAAGAACAGGGTAGTTAAAAGAAATAATTTAGAACGTATCCTGAGAAAAGAAGCATTGATCACTTAGAAGTAGAAATTGTTAGTAAGGAATCAGTAGGAAACAATATTATAGTTGTACAAAACATTGACATGCCAGGCAAAGGAAACAAGCATGTCCTTACCTTAGAAGAAACACTGAATCAAATATGGAGACATTAATAATAGGTTAATACCTTAGTTTTTCAAAAACCTATCTTCCTTCTCCACCCTCCCCCACTACATCAGCTCACTATCACACCACACCTAGCTACACTATTATCTGCTCTATCCTGTATCCAATTAATCCTATACTACAAAAGAAAATTATTCTGCTCTTCACACAACACAGCACTATTTCACACCAAGATCACAAACGCATCAACTACACAAAAAAGTCTCTCCCTAGCTACTTCCCTATTCTCAGTAAATGAACCCACTGTGGTGACATACACCCAAATCCAGGCCCTACTTCCCCTTCTCATAACTCTCCCAGCTACACAAAATGTTTACACTTTGCCATCGGTACTCTCCAGAGTATTAGAAACAAAATTCCCCACCTGTATGCATGGCTAAGCCAACACAAACCAGACTTCACTGCCCTCACTGAAACTTGGCTAAAGCCAGATATCAAAGATTCTGAAATTCTTCCCCCAAACTTCTCCTCCCTAAGATCAGATAGACTCCACAAAAAAGGTGGTGGCGTTGCTTTACTATACCCAAGCACCTATACAGTCATTCCTTACTCTAAGCCTATTTCTCCTTTCCCTTCTGCTAGGCGGTGGCGTTACTTTACAATACCCAAACACCTATACAGTCATTCCTTACTCTAAGCCTCCTCCTCCTTTCCCTTCTGATAGGCAGTGGTGTTGCTTTACTATACCAAAGCACCTATACAGTCATTCCTTACTCTATGCCTACTCCTCCTTTCCCCTCTGCTAGGCGGTTGCTTCACTTTACCATACCCAAGCACCTATACAGTCATTCCTTACTCTAAGCCTATTCCTTCTTTCCCTTCTGCTAGGCAGTGGTGTTGCTTTACTATACCCATGCACCTATACAGTCATTCCTTACCATAAGCCTATTCCTCCTTTCCCTTCTGCTAGGTGGTGGTGTTGCTTTACTATACCCAAGCACCTCTACAGTCATTCCTTACTCTAAGCCTATTCCTCCTTTTCCTTCTGCTAGGCGGTGGCGTTGCTTTACTATACCCAAGCACCTCTACAGTCATTCCTTACTCTAAGCCTATTTCTCCTTTCCCTTCTGCTAGGTGGTGGCTTTGCTTTACTATACCCAAGCACCTATACAGTCATTCCTTACTCTAAGCCTACTCCTCCTTTCCCTTCTGCTAGGCGGTGGTGTTACTTTACTATACCCAAGCATCTATACAGTCATTCCTTACTCTAAGCCTATTTCTCCTTTCTCTTCTGCTAGAAAGTGGTGTTGCTTTACTATACCCAAGCACCTATACAGTCATTCCTTACTCTTAGCCTACTCCTCCTTTCCCTTCTGCTAGGTGGTGGCGTTGCTTTACTATACCCAAGCACCTATACAGTCATTCCTTACTCTAAGCCTATTCCTCCTTTCCCTTCTGCTAGGCGGTGGCATTGCTTTACTATACCCAAGCACCTCTAGAGTCATTCCTTACTCTAAGCCTATTTCTCCTTTCCCTTCTGCTAGGTAGTGGCTTTGCTTTACTATACCCAAGCACCTATACAGTCATTCCTTACTCTAAGCCTACTCCTCCTTTCCCTTCTGCTAGGCGGTGGTGTTACTTTACTATACCCAATCATCTATACAGTCATTCCTTACTCTAAGCCTATTTCTCCTTTCCCTTCTGCTAGAAAGTGGAGTTGTTTTACTATACCCAAGCAACTATACAGTCATTCCTTACTCTAAGCCAATTCCTCCTTTCCCTTCTGCTAGGCAGTGGTGTTGCTTTACTATACCCAAGCACCTATACAGTCATTCCTTACTCTAAGCCTATTGCTCCTTTCCCTTCTGCTAGGCGGTGGCGTTGCTTTACTATACCCAAGCACCTATACAGTCATTCCTTACTCTAAGCCTACTCCTCGTTTCCCTTCTGCTAGGTGGTGGCGTTGCTTTACTATACCCAAGCACCTATACATTCATTCCTTACTCTAAGCCTATTTCTCCTTTCCCTTCTGCTAGGTGGTGGCTTTGCTTTACTATACGCAAGCACCTATGCAGTCATTCCTTACTCTAAGCCTACTCCTCCTTTCCCTTCTGCTAGGCGGTGGTGTTGCTTTACTATACCCAAGCATCTATAAAGTATTTCCTTACTCTAAGCCTATTCCTCCTTTCCCTTCTGCTAGAAAGTGGCGTTGCTTTACTATACCCAAGCACCTATACAGTCATTCCTCACTCTAAGCCTACTCCTCCTTTCCCTTCTGCTAGGTGGTGGCATTGCTTTACTATACCCAAGCACCTATACAGTCAATCCTTACTCTAAGTCTATTCCTCCTTTCCCTTCTGATTTTACTATACCCAAGCACCTATACAGTCATTCCTTACTCTAAGCCTACTCCTCCTTTCCCTTCTGCTAGGCGGTGGCGTTGCTTTACTATACCCAAGCACCTATACAGTCATTCCTTACTCTAAGCCTACTCCTCCTTTCCCCTCTGCTAGGCGGTGGTGTTACTTTACTATACCCAAGCATTTCTACAGTCATTCCTTACTCTAACCTATTTCTCCTTTCCCTTCTGCTAGAAAGTGTTGTTGCTTTACTATACCCAAGCACCTATACAGTCATTCCTTACTCTAAGCCCACTCCTCCTTTCCCTTCTGCTAGCTGGTGGCGTTGCTTTACTATACCCAAGCACCTATACAGTCATTTGTTACTCTAAGCCTATTCCTCCTTTCCCTTCTGGTAGGCAGTGGCGTTGCTTTACTATACCCAAGCACCTCTAGAGTCATTCCTTACTCTAAGCCTATTTCTCCTTTCCCTTCTGCTAGGTGGTGGCTTTGCTTTACTATACCCAAGCACCTATACAGTCATTCCTTACTCTAAGCCTATTCCTCTTTTCCCTTCTGCTAGGCAGTGGCATTGCTTTACTATACCCAAGCACCTATACAGTCATTCCTTATTCTAAGCCTATTCCTTTTTTCCCTTCTGCTAGGCAGTGGTGTTGCTTTACTATAACCAAGCACCTACAGTCATTCCTTACTCTAAGCCTACTCCTCCTTTCCCTTCTGCTAGGCGGTGGCATTGCTTCACTATACCCAAGCACCTATACAGTCATTCCTTATTCTAAGCCTATTTCTCCTTTCCCTTCTGCTAGGTGGTGGCATTGCTTTACTATACCCAAGCACCTATATAGTCATTCCTTACTCTAATCCCCTCCTCCTTTCCCTTCTGCTAAATGGTGGTGTTGCTTTACTATACCCAAGCACCTATACAGTCATTCCTAACTCTAAGCCTACTCCTCTTTTCCCTTCTGCTAGGCGGTGGCGTTGCTTTACTATACCCAAGCACCTTTACAGTCATTCCTTACTCTAAGCCTATTCCTCCTTTCTCTTCTGATAGGTGGTGGCATTGTTTTACTATACCCAAGTACCTATACAGTCATTCCTTACTCTAAGCCTACTCCTCCTTTCCCTTCTGCTGGGTGGTGGCATTGCTTTACTATACCCAAGTACCTATACAGTCATTCCTTACTCTAAGCCTATTCCTCCTTTCCCTTCTTCTAGCAAGTGGTGTTGCTTTACTATACCCAAGCACCTATACTGTCATTCCTTACTATAGCCCTATTTCTCCTTTCCCTTCTGCTAGGTGGTGGCGTTGCTTTACTATACCGAAGCACCTATATACAGTCATTCCTTACTCTAAGCCTATTCCTCCTTTCCCTTTAGTTAGGTGGCGGCGTTGCTTTACTATACCCAAGCACACCTATACAGTCATTCCTTACTCTAAGCCTACTCCTCCTTTCCCTTCTGCTAGGTGGTGGCGTTGCTTTACTATACCCCAGCACCTGTACAGTCATTCGTTACTCTAAGCCTATTCCTCCTTTCCCTTCTGCTAGGTGGTGGTGTTGCTTTACTATACCCAAGCATCTATACAGTCATTCCTTACTCTAAGCCTACTCCTCCTTTCCCATCTGCTAGGTGGTGGCGTTGCTTTACTATACCCAAGCACCTATACAGTCATTCCTTACTCTAAGCCTACTCCTCCTTTCCCTTCTGCTAGGTGGTGGCGTTGTTTTACTATACCCAAGCACCTATACAGTCATTCCTTACTCTAAGCCTACTCCTCCTGTCCCTTCTGCTAGGTGGTGGCATTGCTTTACTATACCCAAGCACCTATACAGTCATTCCTTACTCTAAGCCTACTCCTCCTTTCCCTTCTGCTGGGCGGTGGCATTGCTTTACTATACCCAAGCACCTATACAGTCATTCCTTACTCTAAGCCTATTCCTCCTTTCCCTTCTGCTAGGAAGTGGTGTTAATTTACTATACCCAAGCACCTATACAGTCATTCCTTACTCTAAGCCTACTCTTCCTTTCCCTTCTGCTAGGTGGTGGCATTGCTTTACTATACCCAAGCACCTATACAGTCATTGTTTACTCTAAGCCTATTCCTCTTTTCCCTTCTGCTAGGCAGTGGCGTTGCTTTACTATACCCAAGCAACTATACAGTCATTCCTTACTCTAACCCTACTCCTCCTTTCCCTTCAGTTAGGTGGTGGCATTGCTTTACTATACCCAAGCACCTATACAGTCATTCCTTACTCTAAGCCTACTCCTCCTTTCCCTTCTGCTAGGTGGTGGTGCTTTACTATACCCAAGCACCTATACAGTCATTCCTTACTCTAAGCCTATTCCTCCTTTCCCTTCTGCTAGGTAGTGGTGTTGCTTTACTATACCCAAGCACCTTTACAATCATTCCTTACTCTAAGCCTATTTCTCCTTTCCCTTCTGCTTGGTGGTGGCATTGCTTTACTATACCCAAGCACCTATACAGTCATTTCTTACTCTAAGCCCCCTCCTCCTTTCCCTTCTTCTAAATGGTGGTGTTGCTTTACTATACCCAAGCACCTATATAGTCATTCCGTACTCTACGCTTACTCGTCATTTCCCTTCTGTTAGGTGGTGACGTTGCTTTACTATACCCAAGCACCTATACAGTCATTCCTTACTCTAAGCCTACTCCTCCTTTCCCTTCTGCCAGTTGGTGGCGTTGCTTTACTATACCTAAGCACCTATACTGTCATTCCTTACTCTAAGCCTATTCCTCCTTTCCCTTCTGCTAGGAAGTGGTGTTGCTTTCCTATACCCAAGCACCTATACAGTCATTCCTTACTCTAAGCCTATTCCTCCTTTCCCTTCTGCTAGGAAGTGGTGTTGCTTTCCTATACCCAAGCACCTCTACAGTCATTCCCTACTCTAAGCCTATTCCTCCTTTCCCTTCTGCTAGGTGGTGGCTTTGCTTTACTATACCCAAGCACCTATACAGTCATTCCTTACTCTAAGCCTATTCCTCCTTTCCCTTCTGCTAGGAAGTGGTGTTAATTTACTATACCCAAGCACCTATACAGTCATTCCTTACTCTAAGCCTACTCCTCCTTTCCCTTCTGCTAGGTGGTGGCATTGCTTTACTATACCCAAGCACCTATACAGTCATTCCTTACTCTAAGCCTCCTCCTCCTTTCCCTTCTGCTAGGTGGTGGTGTTGCTTTACTATACCCAAGCACCCATACAGTCATTCCTTACTCTAAGCCTATTTCTCCTTTCCCTTCTGCTAGGTGGTGGCATTGCTTTACTACACCCAAGCACCTATACAGTCATTCCTTACTCTAAGCCTACTCCTCCTTTCCCCTCTGCTAGGTGGTGGTGTTGCTTTACTATACCCAAGCACCTATACAGTTATTCCTTACTCTAAGCCTATTCCTCCTTTCCCTTCTGTTAGGTGATTGTGTTGCTTTACTATACCCAAGCACCCATACAGCCATTCCTTACTCTAGGCCTATTCCCTCTTTCCCTTCTGTTAGGTGGTGGCGTTGCTTTACTATACCCAAGCACCCATACAGTCATTCCTTACTCTAAGCCTATTTTTCCTTTCCCTTCTGCTAGGTGGTGGCATTGCTTTACTACACCCAAGAACTTATACAGTCATTCCTTACTCTAAGCCTATTCCTCCTTTCCCTTCTGCTAGGTGGTGGCGTTGCTTTACTATTCCCAACACCTATACAGGTATTCCTTACGCTAAGCCTTTTCCCTCTTTCCTTTTTGCTGAGCTCTTAGTTACTTTCCTCATACTTAATAACAGCAAAATCCTTTGCATTATAGTTATATACATTCCCCCAGGTAACAACTGCTCTATTCTAGAAGACATTCTAGCCACGACAACCCTCAGCATACAAAACAAAACTATCATTCTAGGCGATGTCAGTATCAATTGGCTAGATGTCACCAATAAAAACTCCTCTACAAATATCAACCTCTATACTTACTCCCAACTTATATCTGATACTACCAGACCAGACAAAAACAATAACAAAGGGGCAACCTTGAACTGGATCCTGGTTTCTGAACCCAACAAAATCTCTTCCTCAGGCACTCTCCCAGACAGTATCAGCGATCCCTGTCCAGCATTCATTACATGGAAGCCCTCCTGTACACCCAGCCCTCACCAGTATAGATATTCCAGAGATTTGTCTGATTTCTGCCATGATACCCACAATGACATACTGCAGAAAGCAAACTGGAGCCCACTAAAATCTTTCCCACTCAATGAAGCTGTGGAATTCTTCAGTTCTACATTTCTACAAACCCTAAACAGTCTTGCCTACTTCAGACTAAAGAGTGTCAAATCTAGACATGCCTGCTGGCTGTCAAAAGCCACAAAGCATCTCATGTCTTCTAGGGACAGTGCCTGGTAAACCTGGCAAAAAGACAAAACACCCTCCAACCTCAATCATTACAAACAATTTCGAAATCAAACTAAATGTTTAGTTGCCAAAAACAAAAAAGAATGCTTCCTATCTATGCAAGACCAGAATAAACAAAATCCAAGAAATCCTGGGGAACCATTAATTCCATACTCCACCTAGGCACTAATAATACTCCATGCCCAAACCCAGATAAAACCCCCTCTGAGCTAGGTATACTCTTCAATACATATTTTATTGACACCATGATCAAAATTACAACCACCTTCATACCCATCAACCCACACATTATAGGACCACCATCATCACACAATCCTTCAAACCCCCAACCCAACTTCTCTCTATCACCCATTCCTACATCCATCATCCACAAACTTCTCCTGAAACTAAAACCTTGTACAAATGCCACTGATAATTTACCTTCAGAATACCTAAAAGTAGCAGCCCCTTCCATCTCCTACCCCGTCAGCATCCTCCTCAACAGGTCAGTTCAAGAATCCTGCATTCCAGACATCTGGAAGAAAGCATTTGTCATCCCTCTGCCCAAAGGTGGCAATAACTCAGACATTTCAAACTTCTGTCCTATAGCCATTCTCTCCCCCATCTCAAAAATACTCGAGAAATGTTTCCACACTCTGCTTCCTCCCACTCAGCAAGGCTTCAGGCCCGGCCGTAGCACCAACACTACCCTTATTTCCTTTATTACATACAGTTAATAAAGCTTGTGATGTTTGCTCCTTAGTCTCGGCTCTCTTTCCTGATCTTTCTAAGGCATTTGACACCATTTCACATTCTCTGCTAATTGCCATACTCTCTAACCTAGGATTGCCCCCCCCCACCCTTCAATGGTTTACCAATTACCTCAATAACAGGCAGCAATCCACCAAATGGCAACACTCCTCCTCCCCTTTCATCCCTACAAATACAGCTGTTCCCCAGGGTTCAATACTGGGTCCCTTCCTTTTAAGCATATTCGTCAACAACTTCCATCAAACTCTAACACATAGTTCCATCATCCAATATGCTGGTGACTCAACAATAATCTGCTCCTCAAAATCTCTCACCGAATTATAGTATCTGACCCAAGAAGCATTCAGCTCTACTAAGGACTGGATGTCCAAGAATCACCTAGCCCTTAACCCCAATAAAACTAAACTCTTATTATTTACCCTCTCAAAAACTAGCCCTATCGATAAATCTCTATTTACTGTCAGTTCCCAAAACAACACTGTCTTAGAAGTTGTCCCTAGTACAAAATTGCTAGGAGTCATTATCGATGACAATTTAACTTTTGACCTTCATATCCACAGTAACATCAAGAAGACACATCAAAAGCTTGGTACCCTATACAGGCACAACTATTTCCTCAGCCTGTCTACTAAAAGGGCCCTAGCCTCTTAATTTTTGCTCCCTACTCTGCTGTATGGTGCCCCCATCTTCACCAACCTACAATCCTCCCTAAAATGTAAGCTTGACTCCTGCTACAATAAAATTGCCAAATTTGCTACAAACTCAAAATACTCTACACACCACTGCTCCTCACTGCATCAGCTCAATTGGCTAGAATCTCCCCACCACCTTACTTACCTACAATTTTCCACAGCCCACAAGTTAATCTTCCAACCAGAAAGCTGCCCTTCCCTGTCATCCATACTGACCACATACAATCCCACTCGCCACCTCAGGTCAGAAAGCAAAATGTTGTTGTCTATAGAAAAACCCAAACTATCAGCTGGCAAAATGCTATATTCCTATGCCGTCTCCAAGCTATGGAATGCTCTTCCTCCCACTCTCAGAATTATCAGCAATCCTGCCTTCTTCAAAAAATCCTTAAAAGTGCATCTCCTCTCTCACTGGATATGCTCCTGTACCCCAGCAAAACACCCAAACGCCTGATATCCCACTCTAGAACCCTATCACTAACCTTTTTTAGTACTCTCTTCAACTCTTGTTTGTTACCTTCCTGTTTCTCTCTCCCACCTACTTCATACTTCTATCTCATTTCTTTTTCTCTTGCTTTGTACCTGTATATCTATACTCCTTTGTTTCTAGCCCCACACTACTATATACCTATACTCTTGCTCATAACCCACATACGTCTGCATCCTTCTTTCCTGCTCACAACTGACTTCTATTTACTTTGCCATATTTACTATCACATCATCACACTTTACCTCTTCTACTGTCACTTTCTTCCACATGATATTGACCTCCCACATTACCTTCATCCAATGTATTACCTTTTCTCTCTAGCAGACTAAGACCTTTGTTTGTAGTTAATGTGCTTATAGTTAATGTGCATTATTTCTGTTACATATATGCTTTTTACACTTTCTTTGTAAGCAAACTTTCTATGTATTAACATTGTTTTATTTGTATTTAATTGTGTCTTGTATGTAATATTGTGGTGCTTTGTAATATTGTGGAGCTTTTCTCCCTGGGCCTCCACTAAAATGGGCTCTTCATAGGCTCAGTGGACTTTCCTGCTCAACAAATGCAATAAATAAATTAATTAATTAATTAATTAATTAATTAAAAGAACAGGACAAAAAATGCTTCCTGCTTTAAGGGGACTAACACTAACTGAACTGGAACAAATGTTGACATTTTTAATCTCAAAACCATACTGATGTACTAGCATCTGTGTTGTCTCATGAAAAATAAACTTTAATGGAATTACTCTACAGTACATGAAGGGTGTTGTCTTGGACATATTGAAAAGTAGTAAACAAAATGTCATTCAACTGTTTATGAGATTTCACTGTGCCCCAGATTTAAAGATTATAGCTAAACTAAATCAAAATTATATAATCCCTGGTTAAGAAGGCAGAGATATTTCAAAGGATTAAAAGTCATAACTTTGCAGGAAGAATATATTATGGGAGAAAATGTATGTTCTGCTAATGGTTTGCGTCGAAGTAGATAAAAAATAAGCTTTACTACTAATTATGAGGATTCATTTTTTTAGAAACTATAACACCACAAGAAACTTACTGGCAGTAATAACAAGCAAAGTTATCAAAACAGGGCAATAACATTTTACGGTGTCGATGTTCCAGGTCCGTATAGGGAAAAAAAGTATTGTATTAAACAAAATGATTATCAAGTAATAGCAGTTAACAGCAACTTCAGTAAATAGAGTTACTATTTCCTGGTTTTATGAAATGTGAGAACCTCGGGGAAAGCAGAACTAGAGGGGGGGGGGGTAGTGTTAATGGTTCATGTCACAACACCTACAATACCCAATTATTTTGGGAAAAAAGCATAGGAGGCTGATTAAGTGTTATAGTAAAGTACATTCAACAATGGGAATCATGCAGGATTTTAGTTGTGTACAGGAGTCCAAGCCTGAATGATCTTTTGGGGGAAAAAAACTATCATTCTAGGACAAAAGCTGCTTTCATACACAGCATGAAGCATATTTTATGGACATTATTTAATAATGTCCATAAAATATGCTTCATGCTGTGTATGAATTTAGCTTTTGTCCTAGAATGATAGTTTTTTCCCCCCAAAAGATCATTAGATAGTTGTAAGAAAACAGCATGTTCTATGGACATTATTTATTATTTAATTAAAGCCACGGTGGTGCAGCAGTAGCATTGTTACCTCACAGCAAGAGGTTCTCCCGTTCGATTCTCAGCGGAAGCACCTTCTGTGTGGAGTCTGCATGTCCTCCCGCAGTCGAGTGGAGTTTGAAAGGGTGTAGAATGGGCATGCCTTCTTTGAAGGTTGGGCATCGAGCTGGCACCTCGGCACCTGTAAAAAATCTACTGCCAATCATTAGCAGACCGGAGCTCTGCTGTGGCGACACCTAACCGGGAAAAGCCAAAAAAAGAAGAAGAAGATTTATTATTTAATTAATTAATTACACTGTGTTGACCAGGTTAGTCCAATTGGGTCAGTTGTCTCTCTTCTGGGGAGATCCAAGTTGGTATTCATAATGACTAGGGAAATTTTGCCCAGGGCTCAGGGGAATTTCTCCTGTTCTTTTTGATAATTGCCATGGGATTGTTTACATCTACATGATCTATCACCAAATCAGGCAGATGGGGCTTCAGTTTAACATCACATCCAAAGGATGGGTCAACTCATTTGAGTTTTCATAGCTTAGGCACCTCTTCATGAAAAGAAGATACAGGATTTAGCATTTACAAATGTTGAAGACATAGTTAGTAATCCAAGGATTGAATGCTCTTTAGGAAAATTGAGTCATCATACTGTTACAGTTGAGTTCTAAAGCAAAAACTGTAATAAAATGCTATACTATACCATGAGTAAATTGGATGAAAAGAAGTTACTGAAAGACATTACCATATACTCATGGGAAAAGGTATCAGGACTAGACTGGCCATGTAAGTGTTGTGAATTTTCAGAAATAAATGTGAAGAATAATTGAACAAAACTAAAATGATAAATATTTAAACAAATGAAAGGGGAGTTAAACCTTTATGGAATAAAAATTGGAAGAAACTACTTAAGAATAAAATAAACTACAGGAAATACAAAGTGCTTGGTGCAACTTCCTAAAAACGAATAAATGCCAACACAAAGGATTTGAAGATGAGACATACAACTTAAGAAGAGAGATGACTTTTTCCTTAACAATGCAACAGATAATAACAAACATTTTAAGTACAACAGTTCCATGAGATGCCTCCAATAACAGTTACTCTACTCCTTTACGATGGAATTGGAATGGACTGTTATATCATGATATGGTAGACATTTTCACTGATTATTTTATAAGCATTGGAACAACTTGTTACCAGATGAACTAGCAAGTAATACATATGTAATCAGATACTTTCCCACAAATATTAATAGAGGATGTCCAAGAATCAATTTGCAGACTAAAATAACGTGTACTAATTTAGCCTGATGGCATTTCAAGACAATTGGTAAGAATGATAGATGATACTTGCCTTGCATTTGGTGCAGAAGACTGTGGGTTGTATTCCCACACCAGGTAGTTGTATTCCTGTTCTTGCAGTGCTGCACTCCTGAGTGTGTCTTCCTTCAGATGAGATGTTAAACTAAGGTCCCATCTCTTTGTGATAGTGGTAGCTCAGGTGGATGAGAAAAATCCCATGGTACCTTTTGGAAACAGTAGAGGAAGTCCCCGATACCCTAGCCAAATTTCTCCTAATAGTATAAATGCTATCTTGGGTCTCCCCAAAAAAGAGGCCACTAACCTAATGGGACTAACCTAGTCAGCAAAGGATAGATAGATAGACAGATAGATAGATAGATAGATAGATAGATAGATAGATAAGATATATATGACCTAGTAAGTCCCTTAACTTTTATGTAAAATGAAATTCTAAAAAGTGATATTGTGCTGGACAATTGGATCAGTCACATAATGTCCCAACATATAAAACAGGAAATATGCAGTTGTAGGCCTATTAGTTTTATCTCAATAATCAGTTGAAAAAAAGTACTTAAGAAGAAGAAAATTATAGGAAATCAAAATACTTGGTACAACTTACTGGAAAAAAAGAGTAAATGCCATCACAAAGGATTTGAAGAGCTGAAAAATATATTAAGAGGTTTGGAAAGATGTTTATTCCCACTCAAAAGTCCTGAACCTAATATGTGACATTAACAAAACCTGCTGGAGAGACAGGTTTGTCTCCCAGAGGCTGCCCCGTCTCTGGAATAGACTTCCTATACAAGTCAAACAAAGCACCTTGCTGACCCTCTTCAAGCCCAACCTTGATGAGTGGATGGGAAACCACAAATTCATCCCAGGGGTTCCACCTTTGTCCCTCATTGACAGGGGCTGACTGAGTTTCTTTTTGGGGAGAAACTTTTGTCTAGACTTGCAAGGACCCCAGGACCATTAGCCTAGTAACCTCCTATGATCCTGTAAACTATTTCATTAGGGAAAATTTTGCAGCTCAGATATGGATGTAGTACAGATCAGATTTATTAATGTTCAGTGTACTTTAATATGCCAGATTAATTTTACGAATAAAATCTCTAACATAAGGGAGCAGGATAATTGTTGACTAGTGTTACATTGAGATGTTGCTAAAGCCTTTGGAACAATTTTTCATAATCAAATAACAAGAAAATGTTGTAAATTAAGAGTGATCGATTCATTACTAGATGGCTAAGATCATTGCTTATTACCTGGAAGCAAGCACTAAGAATACAAGATATTAGATTCAATGGGAAAACAACAAAGGATGAAGTGTTACAAGGGTCTAAATTAGGTCCTGTACTGTTCTAACTTTTCTCTGACTTCCCAATGTCAAGTAAGTTTTGGCTATGAAAATTTGAGTATGATTGCAAAACGGAGACAGAAAATAAAAATGGATGACCTAGTTGAGCTAAATACCTGTCTTTATCAAATTAGCAAATTCTGTGGCTCAAAGGACTAAGGCAGGTAGGTAGTGTGATGGTGTTCAGGGTTCTAATCCTGAAATATCCCATTATGTCGCATGTTAAGCAGCAGTACATATATAGGTTCATATGTTCATTGATTAGTACTAGGCTAATTGCCCTTGCGAGCCGTTTTAAGCCTAGCCAATTATCCATCGAGAAACTCAAACCGTGCACCTTGTGTTTGTAAGGCAAACACCTTAACCATTAGGAACCATCCCAACTATACTTTTAAGGCAGAGAGGCTGGCATAATGGTTAAGGTGTTTACCTTACAGACACAAGGTGCAGGGTTTGATTCTCACATGGGGTAATTGTCTAGGCTTAAAAGGGCCCACAAGGGCAGTTAGCCTAGTACTAAGGTATGAATCTTACAAATGGTATGTAGAAATGGGACTGAGATATAACACCAACAAATGTAATGCTGTAATTCATGGTACACATAATGATACTAAGGTTAAATGGGTGACAGACTGTATAAGGGAAATGATCATTGTTATAGGACCTGATCTTGCATTTAAAAAACATTTTTTGGATATCAAACATATCAGTGATCAGAACTGGATTAATATTTCATACTTCTGAGCTAAGGGATTACTTGTAATTGACTGCAATGTATAAATCATTAGCGAGACCCATTTTATAATTCAGTGTCATCTTCTTTTATATGCCTTTGATCAATATTAATATACTTGGGAATATTGAAGATTTACAAAAAGAATTACAGTGCATACAAATATGGATTATCAGTACAGACTAAAGACAATGGAATTATCTAGTATTTTGTATAGATATCTGAGGAGTAAACTATGCCTTGTATATCAAGCTATGCATAATTGTACACTGAGGCAGCAACTTGGCTTAAACTTGGCAGAACAGTATATTAATAATTGGCACAAGGGCTTTATATAGAATTGCTCTAAATAAAATATTTAGATGGGATAGTTTCCTTTAATAGTCTGTTCCTCATCTCCAGAATAAATACCTTGGGAAGTAGGAAGTGCAACCTCATTGTTTTCTTTCAAGCATCATTTTGACAAACTATAGAAAGACTGGAAATTCATGTTTGGCATAAAGGAATCTGCAAAAGGTCTAATGAACAGTATTCAGTATAACCACCTATATACAATGCAGGGTGCTGCTATTTATAGATAAGTAATTTACCTACAGATCATTTGCTCAATTAACTATCTGTCTTTGCAGAACTATTATGCATTTGTTTGAAATAAGTTGGAATACAGTTTGTGGGTTCTGGCAAATTTTTAAGGATTGTAGTTACTAAATAATGGCAGACATTTGAGCTTTAGACTTCATATTCTTCAAAAGTGCATGCTAATGCAAAAGCTTGTTATTCTGGCAACTTTCTAAGAAATCTGTCATTGATTCTGGGCTTTGTCCCTGATTCTTGTACTAAGAGGCTGAGAGGTACTATCTTTTATTACAGTCAGATGAGATGTATACATCAATGTGGCTAAAACTGCTTTGTAGGAGCGGCTTGTGGAGGAAAATAACATATCTTGTTTAAACAGTTTGTCTGTACAGCACTAATGAGAACTTGTGGGAAATAAGCTGGAATACTTAGGCTATTGTGTGTTTATGTGACACAGACTTGTAACACATTACTACTTTAATGATTATTTTATTTGAAGTATACGCAGTCAACAATGGAGCTATAATTGCTGGGCATAGGTGCTATCTATGGAAGAGAATGACTGTGGCTGTCATGATTAAGATACATAGTTACTGGACTGGATTTGTAGGACTATTGTACATTTGTGTAAAGCAGGATGTAATACTTTATTATGGCCAAATTTGTGGTGCATACAGTGAATGTATTGCCTACCTTCAATTTGTTGAGCAGTCAATTTGTCAACAGCTTGAAGTGGTGGGAAAGTGGTTAAACATACATTCTGTTGAGTAAAGAATGTGTCAAAACTTTATAATTAGTTGTCTCTGGATAAGGTAATTGTGGGTTTGGGATTGTAATGCCTAAAGTTTCAGGCATACTGAAAGTTTTAGCATTGGGGTTTGTAGAGTATATGTGCAAGTGCTTTTCAAGTTGTGGTTAGAATAAAGACTAGGTAAGGGATAGATTAAGTGTTGTACATGTGAGGTGGTGTTTGTGATGAGAGTATCTTGTATAGTATAGTATTATGGAAAGAGTTTTTTTCTATAGTAAGGTCTATGGTTACAGTTATGGACAAGGACAGAATTAGAGTTAGCGTGAAAATATTTTCATATTACTAACCAGTCTCACTTTCCTTACAATTGATGTTGCACACATTGACTTTTCCACCACTTGACAATACTTACATTCAACCAAAACATGAACAATAGAAATGTTAACATGCTACAATAAATGAGCCAAGCAATATCCTTAGTATGTGCAAAATTAAACTTGGAAAAAAACAAAAACACTGGCTTTTTCAAAGGGGCAACCCCCCCCCCCCGTACTCCCATGTTGGGAGCTGCACTTACCACACCCCCTGCTAATTATGTATATACTAACCCTAAGATCACACCATCCCTAGAAAGGGCAAATTCCCAAACCTGGGGATTGTCAATCTCATGCACCTGTCAACTGTCTGTTCTGTTGACCAAAGTGGGTCAACAAAATAGATTTTGACATTAGGGAGTTTTGATCATTATATCTGTTTTATATATATATATATATATATATATATATATATATATATATATATGTATACACACATACACGCATATAGCTATAGATATAGAAATGTGTGTGTGTGTGTGTGTGTGTGTGTGTGTGTGTGTGTGTGTGTGTGTGTGTGTGTGTGTGCGCACGCGTGTGTATACTTCACAGTTTTCCAAGAGTTCGGACACTTTCCTTCCATTTCTTGTCTCCAGTCAAGCCCATTTTTTCTCCAGGTATGCAGTCGTGGATCTTTCTTTCAAATTAACTGCAACACCACATACTCATAGTCGTAGTACTAAACCTTATGACAACACACAAGCTCAGTCAAGTGAGGAGGGGCATCAGCCAGATTCCACTTCAGCTGGACCACAAACTCCGTGGCATCCTCTTCCATTTCTGGAAATACTTAGCAATATGTTTTGTTTTGCCTCTCATTTTAGTATAAAAAACTCACAACCAGTTTGCCAAGTTTATATAGAAGCCTTTTTTCTTGTGCTGCACAACAGTAAACACCCTTTTCTGTTTCAGAGGGTTTGTTTTCAAAAGCAGCACCTATATCTTGCCTTGTACAGCAATGAATCAATTGTTTTCTGTCTCATAGCGTTTAACTTTTAAAAGCAACACTTTTCTCCCTTTACTCAGCAGTGAACCCCATTTTTCTTGTCAGAGCATTTAAACATTTAGATCCAACACATATTTCATAACTTACTCAGCATTAAGCCACTTTATGTTTAATCATTTTGATTCAGCAACATTTTCCTGCTTTAATCAACAATGAATTTACCTGTATCCTGAAAGAGGGTTTAACCTTTTAGAATCAACACTCAGCAATAACACCATTTATTTTATAGGTTCATGGGTTCATAGGTAAGTACTAGGCTAGCTGATCTTGCAGGCCACTTTAACCCTAGTCAGTTTCTCTTTTTGTGCTTGAAATAGCCTGTCCCATTCAATTTTAGATTGTCCTTACCCATCCCATGGTCAGTAATTATATAGTACCCCTAATGAGAATAATTGGGATCATACCATAGATAATCTGAGAGGGCCAATGCATAAAATGCATGGGATAAAGAATTTGAGTTGCATTTGTCCATTAGTAGAGCAGGAGGCAGTGCTGGGGTAAATTTCCCATCCATAGAGCTAACTTGCACTTGAAAATGGACGGAGGTGAATTTTGTTTTATGTGGTTGGGGTGTCTGCTCCATAACTGCAGTATCCTCTGCAAAATATACCTGTCATTTCAAATCATTTTATTGATGTTGCAAAAGAGGTTTAGATAACTAGACCAAGTATTTTTGATGACATTTGACTTGCTGATATGTAGTAAATCCATCAGCAATGGGTCGAAGGATGCCTTGTATGCCAGACACAGGTCACCTCTTAATCGTCTGTAGGATACTGAGCATAGTGACAGGGTTTTGAGTCGGGCCATGTAGGGCATGCTGTTTAGGCCTTGTATCCTTTTAGTAATGTATCTCTGTGGGTGTTCCATTTGCTACATGTGTTTGAACAGATACATGCCACAGGAGGCATTATATTCAATGAACTGACAAATGAGGGCTGAATATAGGGGAACAGTAGTATCAAATGAGGGCTGATTAAAGGGGAACAATGGTATCCCTAGATCTAGCCACAATCCCGTTGTTTATAAACTGTGCAGAATAGAAGGACTTTCTTACAACAATAGACACATATTGGTCAAAAGTTAGGTCATTGTCCATGCAGGTCCCAAATCATAAACCACTGGGTCAACTCTTGGGGCAGTATTATTAATATAGTAGTTCCGTGGTATAGTTGGCTTCCCAAAAGATGCAATAATGCATTTTTTGGCATTTAGTCAAACTTGTCAGATGGTTCAGTCTTTTAAAGGCAGTAACTTTACTTCACCTTCAGGTAGACAAAATGCCAGCAGAGCTTTGTTTGTTACAATGTTATCACTGACAGCTTTTTGTTAAGTGTTTTAGTATAACAGCAAGAAAGAATTTTATTTTCCAGGCTACAAATGCCTATTTTTATTGCTAGAGCAAGCCTCCAAATAAGCATAGGGCAAATATTGCAGATGTACCAGTTCTTTAATATTAACAATTCACTATTCAGAAAGACTTGCTTATTTACTGAAATGTCTCCCATACTTTTTAACACAAAAAAGCACCTATGCAATTCATTCTGGAGAATAATTATATACTTCGACCAAGACAACACCTTGTAAAATTCAGTGCTATATAAAGCTCCACAGTTTTTTTAGTGTTTTCCACACACTGCACACTTTGCTGCTTTTACTTCTTAACAAAAAGAGCTTTTCACACACAACCTTGTTTTCTACCAAAATATATTTCAGAAGCAGTGTAAGTCTTTCCAGAAAATATACACAGTCATTTTTCATTTGCTTAATGCAGAGGGCAGCTCAGAAATGTAAGATATGTCTGGTTCAGATAAGCAAAATACTTTTTTCAGTTACAAGACTCCTGACTCCGAATTTGTTTCAATAGCTTGTTAAGATCTCAGTCAGTACATTATAAAACCATTAACAATTCCATTTCTTTTCCACTGTAAACGTCAGTAGGTATGTGATCTGCGAACACTGGAAGGAGGGGGGGGGTGAAGTTTTAGCTAGTAGATTGGAAATGTTCACTTGGTCAGAGTATGTGATATCATTTACCATTAACTGTGCTTAGCGCCAGGCATTGTTTCTGAGGTTTCTAACATAGTTAAAGAAGGCTTTGTGGTTATCTTTCACCAGGGTGCAGACTTTTACCTCATCTCTAACTTTGTTTCCTTGTTTCATTTAACAAGGTCATTTTTGGCATTTTTGAGTGTTACTTTTTTGTGTGCAGTGAGGTTTTTTTTTCTTTTCCTATAGAGCATGTTCCAACCATAGGGGTTTATTTTGGAATTTGGCATTGTATTTATTTCTTAGGGGGACAGATGTGATTTTTCAGCTGTTTATATATGCATAGCTTTCGGCAGTGAAGGATTCCACATAAACAATGGGTCATCATGATGGAAGGGACTTTTCAATTTAGCCAGGTAATCACTTAGTTTTAGTAGATTAGCCTCTGCATAAATCTCTGAGTACCAAGGTACTGGAAGATGCTTCTGAATTCACTCTTAAGGTGAATGCAATTCATTTGTTTTCTGATTTGATCAGGGAGGAAGTTACAGTTCATGGAGAGCAAAGCTGGCCCATATTAGTAAAGACCAAATCCAGGATTTTGTTGCCTCTGTTTGGGGTGTGGACTAACTGGTCCAAAGAGTTTTTATTTTTGATGTCCAGAATTTTCTGGGCATACACATTTCAGGATGTATAAGTCTCTCTGGCCCTTCCATTTGTAAGAAGAGAGTGTTTCTCTTCTTCTCAGGGCAAATGGAACCTCCACTCAAGCTATCTCAAAACTGCAGCAGTTCATGCCTCACTGCAGTTGGGTACTGTAGCATATATGAATGTGTGTGTATGTGTGTGTATATATATATATATATATATATATATATATATATATATATGTGTATATATTAGATATCCCCAGGTCTTGGATGAAAAATGGCTCTCAGCTCAGATGGATTAACCTGGTTAGCAAATGTAAAATAAAAATAAATATATATAAGTATATATATAAAATATAAATATATTTGTGTGTGTGCAATTATGTGTGTGTGTGTATGTATATATATATATATATATATATATATATATATATATATATATAATTTATTGACATTTGTTAACCGGGTTGGTCAAGCTGGGCTTGTGGCCCATTTTCAGTGGAGACCCGAGGAGAAAAGCTCCAAAAAAAACACAAACAGTTTACATAAAATCAAACATTTGAGTCAAAAATATGGTCAAATTCAGGTATACAAGAACGTTAGAGAGACAAAGCAGAAATGCAAACACATGATATATACATATCAATATTTTTACAGACTAAAAAATCTAGTTACATGTTTACAAAAAGAGTTAAGTTCAACAGTATTGATTGTAGAGTTTAATAAGTATCCACAATAGTGGAGTACTTAGCTGTATGTGGAGGGGCTGAAAAGGTATATAGTAGGGTTGTGGGGAGCTTAAGTAGGGGCTTGACAAGGACATATTTTGAAGATGAGCAGATGAAGTTTGAGTTTTTCTTTAAAGTGGGATGAGTGAATGATGGATCAAATGTCTCTTGACTTGGGCGATGGAGTGTTTATATAGAAGTTTGCCAACTATTTTTACACACACACACGCACACACACACAGTTAGCACTGAGAAATTAACTGGAGTCACTCCAGTTGATTCTGTATTTTGAAATGATGATACGGCAGTGTCTGACTTGGTCTTTAGAGCTGTAAATTAGCAGAGCCACATGACCAGGTACATGTTGGCTCTTCTCTCATTGGCCTGTAAGGTTATTCCATATCTTCTTGACCCTAAGAGGGAATCAAGTGACTCTCCATTCCATTAAATCCATCTATGATGCTGCTGATGCCTCATCTAGGGCTGCTGCCTTTGGTTCTGTATTGAGGAGGTATTCTTGGCTTCGTCTTCAGCCTTTGCCTGAAGATATTACGGCTAAGCTGATGGATGATCCTCTAGATAATAAACATCTCTTTGGTGCTGCTGAGCTGTTCAAATACCTTAGGAAAAGGGTAAGGCTTTACAGGGTTTGAAACATATTTTTGTTTCACTGTTCACAAGTTTCAAAGGAATTACCCTGCTAAACCTGCCTTTGTCCACAGACAGTCTCACCCTCCCCTCAAAGGTAAAAAAGGGTGGTTAGAAGAGCTACACCTACTAAGTCTACTCAAACTCCTTCAGCTCAGAAGCCTCCTTTTACAAACAGGCCAGGTTCTGTCTGATTATCCTTGCTCCTCTCTTCTCATTCAGGCTCCACTTTTTCTTTGTCTTTCCCTGTCCCTTCCTGTTTGGTTAAAGATCACTCAAAATTCTTGGGTTCTGTCCATCATTCATCAGGGGTATTGCGTGGTTTGGAAATCTCTCCCCCCCCCCTTTTTGGGCACTCCTCACCCTCCTCAGGAACAGCTGCCCTTTTTTCCACAGATTCTTTGGGGCCTTTTATCTCAAGGAACAATTCAAGAAGTTTCAGTTTCCCAATAGGGGAAGGGATTTTACACCAGAATGTTTCTGGTTCCCAGGAAAGAAGGCACCTGAAGACTCCTTCTGGATCTCCCTCAGCTCAACAACTTTTTGAAGGTTTCTTCCTTTCAGATGCTGTCCCTTCAAACCTTGTTTCCTCCTATTCTTACTCAGACTTTTCTAGTCTCCCTGGATCTTAAGGATGCTTACCTCAATGTCCCTATTCATCCCCTTTTCGGGAAGCTTTTATGTTTCTCTGTTGCTTCCTTGCACTTTCAGTTCTTTGATATTCTCTTTGGCCTCTTTACTGCCTCAAGGGTCTTCACCAAATGTCTCGCTCTCATGATTGCTTTTTGCAGGCTGAGGGGAATTCAGATCTTTCCTTACCTGGACAACCTGCTCATTTAGGCTTCCTCTCCAGAGACTTTACTTCAGCATTGTCAGTTTGTTATTTGTCTCCTGCAAAGTCTAGGGTTTACAGTGAATTTCCAAAAATCATTCCCAGCTCCTTCTCAGGATCATGTATTTCTCAGGTGCAGGCTCCAGGCTATTCCAATGCTGACATCTCTGCCTCCTCCCAAGGCTTTAACTCTGACTGCATTCTTTCAGTCCCTATTTCATCTGGACTACATTACAGCCAGGAAGTGCCTCAGGGCTCTGGGATACAGGAGTTCTACCACAGCTATGCTTCCTCTGGCCAAGCTTCATATGAGAAAGCTCCACTGGTTCCTAAAGTCAGTCTGGCATCAGCATTCTCATTATTTGGATTTTCCAATTCCTCTTCTCCAATGCCTCAGTTAGGAACTTCAGTGGTGGATTCATCATTTGTCCGTCATCCCAGGGCTTCCTTTTCAGTCTTCAGTCCTCACTCACAAACTCTTTACAGATACCTCAGAAGTGGGGTGGGACTACCTTCAGTCCTCTGAAAGTGCAGGGCCTTTGATCTCTTCATCAAAAGAAGGACTTGATCAATATCAGATCACCATAGGCAAAATCTAATACCACTCTCTTGCAAGCTATAGGTCCCCTCTATGACCCAGGAAACCCATACCATGTATTTAAACTTATTAGAAGCACTAACCATCCAACCCAATACCATATTCATGGGTGACTTTAATTACCACACTATTAACTGGGAATCCTATATGACACCAAACATACATGCACAGAGATTCTTGGATTTTGTAAACACAAGCTCCCTCCACCAGATAGTCAATACACCAACCAGGGGTGCAACCATACTGGATCTGGTCCTAACTAATATGGGAAAGTGCTGCACCCCCTTCTGTAATGCCTTCCCTGGTAAGGTCAGACCACAAAATGGTCTTCTATGAATTAAAAATAAAACCTGGACCCCCAGCTAAACCTGGAATATTCAGGAATATTCTAATGCTAACCTCCTGCTATTAAGTGAGAACCTGGCAAAATTTCAAGCCCCCATAAACCCTGAGAACACTGCTGCCTATGCAGAACTGTTCACAGAAACCCTGTGCAAACATGGTAATAGCTGCATAGAGGTAGCTGTAGTACAGAACTAACTCAAAAAACAAGCCACCCTGGTGGACTCACAAAATCAGCAGGCTGTATAACATGAGGAAGAAAATCATGGCAAAAATTAGGAGGTGCAGCACCCAGTAGGATAAAAGAATTCTCATCAAACTAAACAAAGAACTCGGAGAACAAATAAAGTCTACCAAAGCCAAATTGGAGGTACGTTTGGCCTCCCAGGCCAAGGGCAACCACAAAGCATTCTTTAGCTATGTCTACAACCTCAAAGGCAATGCACAATTGTGTGCACAGCTCATTGTAATTGGAGCCACCTATAATGAGCCAGAAAAGATAGCAAACCACCTGGCTGATAAATTCAGCTCCACCTTTACCCCTCTCTTGCCCTCAACCTTCTCTCGAGAAATATCAAATATAACTCCCCCTACTTTCACTAGGAAACCGGTCCTTAATGATCTTTCTAAGACCAAGAACATTGCATCAATGGGCCTAGACAATATCCCAGGTTGCCTTCTAAATAGCATGAAGCATGACCTATCAGGGCCTCTGGAATTACTATTTAACTGTAACCTCCAAACAGGTTTTGTGCCTCATGAGTGGAGAATGGCAACAGCCATCCCTCTGCACAAAGGTGAGCCATCTACAGACCCTGGAAACTACAGACCCCTAAGTTTCACTAGTCTTATATGCAAAGCCATGGAAAGAATTATCATGGAGATGATCAGTAGAGATATAGTAAACATGCAAACACTGGACCCAACCCAATCTGGTTTCATCAAGGGCAGATCATGCCTACTCAACCTGGAGGATGTTTTTGAGAAGGTCACCAAAGCAATGGATGAGGACAAAATCATTTACACTACCTACCTTGACCTGGCCAAGACATTGTTTAGGTTTACCTTAGAAAGGTTGAAAATCAACCTGCCGAACAGCCCTTTGTGCAAACCGAAATGATGAAAACCATCATTCTGAACTGCACCGAAGTTCGAAAATCAGCAAATCGAAAAGCAGATTTGCTGATTTTGCAACTACAATTTCAAATACATATCGTAATGCAGAGGAGCAAGCCCTCCACACACACATACACCCCTACTTTATTATTCTAACTCTGAGGTCGCACTACAGTGGGGAAAGATTCCACTTCCTCATCCCCACTATAGTGCACTCCACACCCAAAATGCCGAATCTGCAATGAGCAAATGTCAATGTGCATTCGCTCATTGCACATTCAATGCATTTTTTTTCGGTTATCCGAAAACTTGAAAACATACTTCCGCACAACTGTCTTTTGACAATGTGTGTTTCAAGCTTTCAAAGATAGACCATTTTTTACAATACCCCACTCAGGCATTGTTGACAAACTCAAGAGGTTGGGTACAAACTCGTATGTCAACTGGTGGATAGAACAACTGTGTCTACAGTGGTAAAAAAATCATTCTATTTTGTGCAACTTATAAACAAAGGTATGGCATCTAAGTCCAAGGAAGTTATTGTTCCACTGTATTTGGTATTCATCAGACCTATCATTGAGTACAATGCCCACTTTGGTATGTACCTAACCAGGCATATCCCAACAATTGGAAAGTCTACAAAGGTTCCTCACTAAAAGAACACAGGGGATAAGTAAAATGTCCTATGCAGACCGCCTCAAGGCCCTATCCCTGTATTCTGTTTCCTACAGGCTTTTGAGGGGAGATCTATATCTGGCATACAGGGCATTGTCAGACCCCACTCTGCTGGACCTCCTGCATATCCACAAAACAAACAGCTCTGGAATTACCCATTCTAAAGACTTAAATCTTGTCTGTGATATAAATAGGACCTGCTAGAGAGATAGATATGTATACCAGAGACTACCACGTCTGTAGAACAGGCTGTCCATGCATCTGAAGCAGAGTTCCTCCCTAACCCAGTTAAAGTGCAGCTTGGACAATTAGATGGGAAACTGGAAATTCATCCCTGGTTTGGTACCTATGTCTCTAATGGACACAGGTAACCTGCAAATGGTTCATCTCCCAGGCCCATGCTTACACTTATCAAGGGTATCAGAACTTGTCAGAGATTTGGGATGCATGGCTAGGCTTATAAAGGCCCTTATGGTCATTAGCCTAGTAAATACCTATGAACCTGTGAGAGCCCTTCTCCTGACTTTTCAGGTCTTTCATTCTCTTTTCCTACCAGGACCCCTAAAAATCTTCACAGACAGTACCACAGTGATATGGTATATTAACGAGCAAGAGGGGACAAGGTCTTGTGCAGACAAGCTCCTCAGGTTTGGGACCTAGCTGTCCAGTATCAATTGACTTTTCAGATGGTTTACATTCCTTCAGAACAGAACATTGTGGCAGCCTCTCTGACAGGCCCATAACACAAACGCATGAGTGGATGCTTCACAAAGATGTGTTTCTGGACACTGTTCACCAGTGGGGTACTCCTCAAGTAGATTATTTTGCCTCCACTATGAACAGACAGCTTTCTCTCTTTTGCACCAGTGTCCCATGTTCTCTGACTTGGAAGGTGGATGCCCTCTTGTTTTCTTGGAAGGAAATGTTTCTTTATACCTTCCCACCCCTTCCTTTCATACCACGTGTACTATTCATGGTAGACCACTCTTTTTTGAACCAGACAGCATTATTTCCCTCTTCTTCTCCATTTAGCCAAGGGCAATCATCACAAGTGAACTCACAAGGTGGACCTACTCGCACAAGACAAGGGGTCTCTCATCCATCCCCACCTCTCCACTCTTCAACTGACACTGTAGGTGATATGGTTTTGATCACTTTTAGGCACATTTTTCCCCAAGGACATGCTTCAGGTTCTGCAGGAGGCCAGGAAACTCACTACCAGGAAATCTTATTTGTCCAAATGGAAGAGATTTTCTGTCTGATGTATTTCTCATAACCTGGATCCACTTTCTGTGGAAGTTCCTTTGGTTCTCTCTTATTTGTGTGACTTGCTCAATGCTGGGTCGGCATACTCTTTAAAGCCCACCCTGTCTGCCATTTCTACTTGCATACCTATACTCCTCCTTTGGTTTCTAGAATTAAGGTCAAACAATTTCTTAAAGGAGTCCTTCATAATAAACCTCCTAGGAAGCCTATTCCTCCTTCCTGGGACCTTAATTTTGTCATGGAAAATTGACTTGGGTTCCTTTTGAGCCTGCAGCATCAGCTTCCTCTCAGCATTGTTCTTGGAAGACTGTTTTTCTTTTGGCCCTTACCTCAGCCAGGTTGGTGTCTGAGCTTCAGGCTCTTATGGCTGTTCTCCCTTTGTTTTTTCATAGGGACATGGTGTGTTTCTTCATACTAATCCTCCTTTTATGCCCAGGGTAGTTAATGAGTTGTCTCTTAATCCATCTATTCATTAGCCCTCTTTTTTCCTTCTCCACATTCTGCTAGTGAGAAGGTCTTCACAGTTTGGATTTGCATAAACAGCTCAGATACTATTTGGTTAAAACTAAAGCCATTCAGATGTCTGAGCAGCTTTTTGTTACTTTTCATCCTAGGTCTATAGGTTTGGCTGTTTCTAAGCAAAGCATTTCTTCTTGGATATTTAAAGCCATTTCCTTTTGTTACTCCTTTCATGAGAAAAGCCCAACTTCTTCTGTTAAGGCTCATTTTACCAGGTCTGTGATTTCTTCTGGTGCTTTTTTCAAAGGTTTGGATACTAATTTTACTCTTGAGGCAGCTACTTGGACTTCTGTGCCTACTTTTACCAAGTACTATAAGTTGGATATGGTTTCTAGGGCTAGAGCCAGATTTGCCAGGGCAATTCTGCATGACTTTCTTAAGGGCTGTATTGGGCCTTCTTCCTGAGTTTTTGAACTCTCCCTATTGCAAAGAATACTGCAACACTGAAATAGAATGACATAGTACAATTGTGTAAAATCGTACCATAACAATAGATGTCCTTCTCTTCAATTTTGCAGTGTTCGGTCCCTCCCTCCTCTCCCTGTTTCTTTTTCTCCTTCTGGATGTACATGGTCCTTATTTTCTCCTTGGACTGCCATTCTTCCTAGGGCTTTTCAGTTCTGAGGGTGGTATGTCTGTATGTCACATTTATTCCCTACACCAGGCACGGGAGGCATACATTGGATGTACGGCATCCCTTTTTACAACCTAAGGCTTTGGTTTACTGGACAGATGTTAGGCTACCCATGGCAGGGGTATTATATTGGCTAGAATCCCCAAAAAATAAGGATTAGAATGAAGTACATATTAGGGATATTTGAAACATTTTTTTTGTTACTCTACTAGTACAAGATTTTGCAAAGAAAAATTCTATTGACCTTAGTGGCTTAAAATATTTTATTATAAATACACTCAGTAATGTTGGATTGCATCATGATAGTGCTTTGCATGTTTTATCAGTAGAGATTTAATATTGTTTGTCAGCTGCATCCAAATACTGGTAGGTCTGTGCAAGGATGCAGAAGAACATGCTCCAGATGGCCATTGTGGATGTCAAGTCACCAGTTCGTCAATGCCTTCACCACATTCTCCAGCTTCTGCTGGGCGACATACTGTGACCCATCAGTGGAATTCTGTGATGAACAGCCTCTCCACCACCACCAGTGAAAGATTACTGGAGGCCACTAGGCAGCCTGCTGAGAAGCAGGCTTGGAGGTAGCAGGAGACACACCTGGTGATGCTGGGGTAGATGGATGGTGAGTGACCATCCCCACATCAAAGTCACATCCCTATCTGTCACTGGGTAACATAAGAACATAAATGGTGTGAAACAAAATGAAACAACAGCTAAATATAAAAAGGAAAGCAATAAATACAGAGACATAACAGCAAACACAATTATTAATATTGTATATGGTTACTGGCATAACAATAGCTGAAGGAATGAAATGTCAAGTTCATACTCATACACAGATGCATACATACACACATAAACACATACATACATACATACTCCTGCAAGAACAAAGGGAACTACTGCAGACAGTGTGTCACAAGGTTTGGTATGATATGCTGCCTTAAAAGTCCACCTGTGTATATGTTATGAGAACAGAGGATATGGTGCAGTGAGTGACCACAGGGGGCCAAAAAGCTGGATTGAAATACCTCCAGTGCCATCTTTCATGTCTGCAGTTAATACAGGGAGGTGGCAGATGTGGCTTACTGAACATGGGCCTGCATGGCAACATGTTGATGCCAGGGGGACACAGCCACTGATGACAAACATTGTCATAAACATGGCTACAGATACTGAGAGGCAGTCATGTAATATGACATATATCAGCCACCAGTAAATGACACACTGTAGTACGTATGAGGCATTCCCATAATATGCCAGATATAATGGGCACTGGCAGGGGGTGGAAAGGACAGTGCATAAATGATGTTGAGCAAACAGACCAGTTTGCCGTGTAATACTCAGATGTAATATACAGTAAGTAGTCTACCATGACGGTGGAACACCCATAATTCTGCCAGTGATCTGTACCCTAACAATATTGGTACAATTCAGAGGTAGGATGGATGGGAGGGCACATCAGCAAGAATTTACAACATATGTATGTCAGGAGGCCCATATCATCAGTATGCAAAGTCTACACTACTAGCAACATTATAACAATATGCAATTATGCAGGTATGTATGCAAAATATATGCTGCTATGCCATTGCTGGTATATATGCCCCTGTACACCAGTAGGAATATCATTTTAGTTGTGTCAATCTCATCTGGAGCTGAAAAACATAAAAGAAAATGAAAATGCCCATGAGTCACATTTCTGACATATGGCTAATCCACACCTGCCTGTACTTGCAGTAAAACTCTTAGTGTATTTTCAATAAATTTCTCTTTGCATTAGCAAAGAATGTGATGGTGGCAGCTCTTCAGATCACTATAATTATGCCTTGTATTGCTCACTAGCATGGGCAATGCTTTTGGAATCTTTCACCACCTTAGTAAGGCAGTGACAGACATCCATCTTGTACTGTTGACCATCATATGAGGTACCCTGTATGCAGGGAATAAAGATCTCTGATTCTTTACTGTACCTCCTGGGATCCCTTCACAATCAGTACCTTCAGAAGCCATGGCCAATGCATAGGTTGCAGTCTTGAGGAAAATGGTACTAGATTTGCACTGATGGTGACTGCAAACATCAAATATTGTGCATTGACTGGCAGCAGGGCAATGTGATGGTATATAATGACACAATATAGTGGTGCATAGATGAACAGCATGCCAGGGTGATATTTGGAGTATGAAAGATACTCCAGCCTAATTATGTGTAGCCAGTACAACCCACATCTCTCTCCACTGTTGCACTAAAGCACCTTTAGGTGCTGCAAAACAGATTAACACATCTGTAGCCACACGTGTCAATGACCTTCCCAGAAATAGGCTTTGTGGTCATTCATTCATGTTCATAGCCACATACAGTCTTCATTGTGCAGCTTTGGTTTGCTATGCATTGTATAAAATGTGGAATTCCAAGATAGTGAACGTTAAGGCTTTTAACATAATAACACATCTGCCAAAGTTGTGTCAGTGGCTATATTGCTGGTTAAATAGGAGATAAATACTCCTTATTCATGGCTATGAAAATAATTGTTCCTGATGATGTGTATACCTTCCTCCAGCAAATAGTCTATTTCTCTTCACCTTCTAGCCAGCCATCATCCTCCCCATTCATACAGATCTCTACAGTCCAACTCTTTATCTCAACACTGATGACAATCTACCAATTCTGCTCAGCCCTTGCTCTCCCTATTACATCAGTCTGTACAAGCATAAGCTTCACCCACAAAGGCCAGTTGCCTTAAAAGTATGTCACAAAAAAAAATAAGATTAAATGGCTCTCCCCTATGACTATACTTCACATTTAAAACTAAGTGGATATATATACATCCATATCCTGGCCAAGCAACCCCACCACCACTACCCACCATCATGACCACCAAAACTACCAACTCCTCTACTCAGCCAGATTCTACATCTCCCAACCCACGTAAATGTGCCACCCTTTCTATTTCCACGGTAACACCAGCAGCATCTGTAACAAAATAGCAGAATGTCATGCTTAGCTAAGCCTTCAATTCTCTGATGTACTTGTACTTGCAAAGACCTAGCTAAAACCAGGAATAAAAGACAATGCAATGCTGATGTCAAGTTTTAAGAGCTGACAGAAAACACAAGGGAGCACTTTCCAGCTGTCTCCTTCACACATCTGCCCTCTGTTCAACAAATGTTGAAATCCTTATCTCCTCCATCAAACTAAGCCGTCACAAGTTCTTAAATATAATAGGAATACACATTCTCCTAGGCAAAACATAGGCACTGCAAAATAATTCTTCAACTGGGCCTCATGTGACCTCCCCAAGAAAACGTCATCTTTGGTAACATTAATATAAAGCGGCTCCTAGTCTCTTCTAAAAGCCCCGCAGAGGCTATAAACTGATCACCAAACCCACGCATTACAAAAAAAAAAAAAAAAATTATTTGTAACCTCTGGCACTATGTCAAATTAAGTGACCACCACCCCATTATATTCTCTGTTGCAAAGATAATGACTTTCCACAGGCACAAAATCACGTCAGTCCATAAGCTGACCAGCTTCAACAAAGGCACACTAAACTCTGATCTAAAACAAATAAAGTAAAATAATCTGATCTTCCTGTAGCTGATGCAATATCTGATCTCAATGTCACCTTCCTAAACATATCAAATGAATTTGCTCCCTTACAAACTGAACCAGTTAAACCCAACACAGCACCATGGTTATCCAAAAGTACTAAACTAGTCATGAAGCAGAGAGACACGGCCTGGAAAGCCTGGAACACATATAAAACTCAAATAAATTTAGAGACTTACAGACAACTCAGAGACAAATCTAAATACTGTATAAAACCAGCAAGAAAAGCTACTGCTCTTACCACCAAACATCAGTTAAGACTAACCCAAAATCTTTCTGGTCCTTGGTTAGTCAGATATTAAACCCTGGTCATTCAACACAACCTACCTCCAACACAACTAACTCTTCTGACTCCCAAAACATTGCCTCTTTACTCGACTCCCACTTCATCAACTCAGTCTCCACCTTAATTAACATTTTAGCTCCCTTTCTACAGCTTTTCTCAAACAGCCTGTTAAACAAACTTATACTTCCTCCTTCAACCTGTCTCTACTTCAGCTATCAAAATACTTCATTTATAGGTAAAACCTACACCTCTAGCTCCAGACAATATCCCATGTGAATACCTCAAATTAGCTGCTGATGCATTAGCTTTCCCCTATATCCTTATTAATTAACAGCTTTATCTAAGAATTATACTTGCCCTTACTTTGGAAGAAATATTCCATCCTCCCCATTCTCAATGGTGGCAACTCTACTAACATCACCAACTATGGATCTATAGCAATATTACCCTCTATCCAAAATATTAGAAAAAAATGCATAAAGATTCAGCTCCTCAGCCACACTGCACAATTCTCACTACTATCACCATCACAACATGGCATCCCCCCTTATCGCAGTAACACAGCCGCCCTTCTGAACTTCACTAAAACTGTTAATTTAAGTAAAAACTAAGCCAATGCATCAGACCTTTTCCTCGATATGTCTGAGGCTTTCAACACTGTCTCTCATGCTGTCCTACTACAAAAACCCCTCTTGCCTAGGAGTCAGTGACCCCATATTTGCATGGTTTTACCATGTCTGAGACATCTCAAGCAGTTAGATGGCAAAATTATTTATCCTCATATCCCCCAATAACTGTAGGACTCCCCCAATTTTCTATACTTCATCCAGTTCTATATATTCATATATATATATATATATATATATATATATATATATATATATATATATACAGTGGATATAAAAAGTTTAAAGATCCCTGTTAAAATGCCAGGTTTTTGAGATATAAAAAATGAGATCACAATAAATCATTTCAAAACTTTTCCCACCTTTAATATGACCTGTAACCTGTACAATTCAATTGAAAAACAAGCAAATCTTTTAGGGGAAAAATACAAAAAAAATAAGAATACACTGGTTGCATAAGTGTGCACACCCTTAAACTAATACTCTGTTGTGTGTGCACACCCTTAAACTAATACTATGTTGAAGCATCTCTTGATTTAATTACAGCATTCAGTCTTCTTGGGTGCACACCTGCCATCAATTAAAGAGTCTCTGATTAACCCCAAATAAAGTTCAGCTGTCCTAGTAGGATTTTCCTGACAATTACTCTGTTGCCTGCTAGAGCAAAAGCCATGGTTCGCAGACAGCTTACAAAACATCAAAGGGATCTCATTGTTGAAAGGCATCAGTCAGGTGAAGGGTACAAAAAATTTTTCACAATATTGGATATACCATGGAACACAGTGAAGACAGTCATCAAAAAGTGGAAAAAATATGGGACAACAGTGACGTTGCAAAAAACTGGACGTCCCTCCAAAACTGATGAAAACACAAGACAAAAACTGGTCAGGGAGGCTGCCAAGAGACCTACAGCAAACTGAAAGAGCTGCAGGAATTTCTGGCAAGTACTGCTTGCATACTACATGTGACAACAATCTCCCATATTCTCTATATGTCTGAACTATGGGGTAGGGTTGCAAAACTGAAGCCTTTTCTTACCCAGAAAAACACCCAGGCCCAGCTAAAATTTACAAAACAATACATAAAGTCTCCCAAAAGCATGTGGGAAGATGTGTTATGATCTGATGAGACCAAGCTTGAACTTCTTGGCCACAATTCCAGAAGTTACGTTTGGCACAAAAACAACACCTTGCATCACCAAAAGAACACCATCCTCATGGTGAAGCTTGGTGGTGGCAGTATCATACTTTGGGGTTGTTTTTCTTCAGCTGGAACTGGGGCTTTAGTCACGGTGGAGGGAATTATGAAGAGTTTCAAATACCAGTCACTTTTGGCCCAAAACCTTCAGGCGTCTGCTAGAAAGCTGGAGATGAAGAGGAATTTCACCTTTCAACACAACAATGACCCCAAGTATACATCCAAATCAACAAAAGAATGGCTTCACCAGAAGAAAATTAAAGTTTTGGAAAATCTGTGGGGTGACCTGAAGAGGGCTGTGCACAAGAGATGACCTTGCAGTCTGACAGATTTGGAGCACTTTTGCAAGGAAAAGTGGGCAAATTTTGTCAAGTCAAGATGTGCCAAGCTGATAGACTCCTACTCAAGAAGAATGAATGCTGTGATTAAATCAAAAGGTGCAAGGGTGTGCACACATAACAAAGTATTAGTTTAAGGGTGTGCACACTTCTGCAACCAGCGTATTGTACATTTTCTATTTTTTATATTTTTCCCCTAACAGATTTATTTGCTTCTTAATTGAATTATACAGGTTATAGGTCACACTAAAGGTGGGAGAAGTTTTGAAATTATTTATCGTGGTCTCCTTTTTTTATATCACAAAAACCTGGCATTTTAACAGGTGTGTACACTTTTTACATCCACTCTGTGTGTGTGTGTGTGTGTGTGTGTGTGTGTGTGTGTGTATGTGTATGCACACACACACACACACACACACACACACATATATACATATATGTATTCATCAGTTTACCATCAGATTGCTGAAATAAACCCACGTGAAAGTTTGGAATGCCAAACTTAAATGTTGAGATTTGAAATTATTTTCCTTCCTAATGTCAAACATGGTAAAATTGGAGTTTGACAGTCAATATTTCTGGGAGTTTTTCGCGAAAACCTATTTGCTATCTGGGTTGTAGAACAGGAATAGGATTTCTGCATTGTAGATTCTGTAAAAAAAAATTTCCAACATTACGAAACCTTAAAATCAGGCTTTCGAACAAGTGTCAGTTGAACAGATGCACTTCAACCATTTGATGGTAAACTGTATTCATCAATATATTCATAAATGACCTCTGTATAATAACCACAAAAGCAACTAGTCCAGATGACTATAATCTGCTGAGAAAAACCTACAAAAAATAATTCAAGACTCCCTCACTTTAGTAGAGACCTGGATAAACAAATCACAATTGTTTCTCAAAATCCCAAAAAAAAGATCTTACTCTTCTCAATCTGAAACATCTAAACACTCAGAAATGTTCTTTCTCCATTATCCATTTTTCTCCATCTACAACATAAAAACAGAAATAGAGCAAGTCCCTCACAACAAATTACTAGGTGTTTAGGTGTTTTATATATATATATATATATATATATATATATATATATATATATATATATATATATATGTATGTGTATGATCCGTACAGATGCTCGACTGCACCTTTCACCGAATCTCAAATCGGTAAGCATACTTGCATGAAAGTGCTGTTCACCTAAGCAGCACTTTCACGTAAGTATGCTTGTTGTTCCGGTCGTACTATGGTGCGGTAAGGGAAAATTCCCATTTCCCCAATGTAGTGCGACCTTGGAGTGAGAATATTAAAGTAGGGGTGCAGCCCCATGAGTGCAGGGGCTTACCCCCTGCATTCAAGTAGATTTTTTTTTTTTTTTTTTAACATAGTTTAACGAAAGTGCTTTTTTGATGAAAGCACTTTCGTTAAAGTGTGTTCATTGGTAATGGATTTGGGCTTTTGATCTTTCGATCAAAAGTCCTAGATCCATATATATATATATATATATATATATATATATATATATATATATATATATATATATATATATATATGTATATATATAGATAGATATATATATATATATATATATATAGAGAGAGAGAGAGGGGTTCACCTAAAATTTGGCATCCACATACAAAACACGTTTGAAAAAAAAACACTTCAAAAGTTTGGTACCTTCTAAAAAATTAAACCTTTCCTTAAAATCTCAGCAAGAAAAATATTGCCTTCTCTTTATTTCTGTCAACACTCATATACCCTGCTCCTGTTCTCACTAACCTATAGTCCTCCATACTAAGTAAAATGGACTGGTGCTGCAACAAGATGGCTAGATTTGCTACTAACTTTTTCTGTTGGACACACCACTGCACAGCTCTTAAATAACTGCAATAGTTAGAACTCCATCATCTTTTTACATACTCTCAACTTCATAACCCACAAACCAGACTAATTCCCATCCTTTGTCAACATCATTCAGCTCTACACTCACCCTAAATACAGTGATAAGCTCCTACTACATACATCCGAATCAAATAGCTAAGCAGGTGAGTCTGTTCATCTCCAAAATGTGGAACTCCCTTCTGTACTCCCTTAGGTAAACTCTCCCTATAACGTCCTTCAAAACACAACTAAAATCTCACTTGACAGACAAATGGCTATGTCAGTGCACCACCTCAGGATAGATAGTCTGCATTGATTACAATAAATGATCACAACAATTATTATTGTTTCATCTCAACCCCCCCCCCAACGATTTCTTTGTAACAGTCATCCCTTCACCTTAGTAACTAATTCTTTATATATCTCCGAGGATGCTCATCTCAATTACTTCTTATTATGTACAATACTCATTTCCTTCCCGATCTCTCAGTATTTGTTACTCCCATCTTTCAAACTAATATGAATACTTATCGGTTTCAGTCTTTTCTCACCGATGACATGGGAATTGGTATCTTCTTCTTCTTTCGGCTTTTCCCAGTTAGGGGTCACCACAGCGGATCACCTGCCCGCTCATGATTGGTAGTGGAGTTTTACAGTGTCGAGTTGCCAGCCCGGGGCCCAACCTTCCACAGAGGGCACACACACACATACACTCACACCTAGGGCCAATTTAGAGTGTCCAATCCACCTGCAGCATGTCTTTGGGATGTGGAAGGAAACCGGAGCACCCGGAGGAAACCCACGCGACCACAGGGAGGACATGTAGACTCCACACAGAAGGCACCCTAGCCGGGGATCGAACTGGAGAACCTCTTGCTGTGAGGCAACAATGCTAACCACTGCACCACCGTGGCCGCCCAACATGGGAATTGGTATGTTTTCTCCAAATGTTCATCTTAGTGCCTTAATCTGCGTTACTGTAGTGTCTTGTAGCTATTGTGATAGATTTGCAATAGATATGTCTTCTTTAAGGTTACTTATATTATCTTTATCTGTATTATTGTATTGTCATGCAATTGTATTAAAATTATATGTGGAGCTTTTCTCCCCATGCTTCTGCTGAAAAGGGGTTTTATTACCCAGTCATAACCTACCAGTACTCAAAAGCAAACTAATAATAAAATAAACAAAAAAATTCTCCATTAGCATATTTGCCATGATATAACAAAATGAAACTGCATGATATAAACAACTGTTGCAGTGCTCATCTCACTATGGAAATTTGAAACAGAGTAACATAAAAGTAGTGGAGACAAAAGGTTATACTTCAAAAGGGACAGACAGAGCTACAACTGCTATGGTTAAGTCTACAGAGAACAGTGACACATGGATATAATGTGGGAGGATCTTCACTGATATACTGCTGTTGTTGTAAGGGGGTTTCTTATTATTTGAGTGTTAACAGGGGGCAAGAACCATGGAAGGCTTTCTGTTTGAGTTATGCAGTATATTGCTGTCAAAGGAAAAACAACTTCAAAAAGATCAACACACGGCAGGTTCAGGTTAAGGCACTTTAATCTTGCAGCAAGGAGACAAAAACGTGCTAATACAGAGTTTGTCTAACTACAGTCAGGAAGTGAAGCCATTCTTATACATTTCTTACAAGATATTGCCTACTAAGCTGACGTAATAAATCACAAGTTCTTTCAATATTATTTCATAGCAGCTGTTTGTCCATGATTTTCTGCTGGCCTATCAAGTTTACAAAAAAAAACTTCCTAAGAAAAACAACGTGGCCTTGATGACCACCGGTCAGACACAACTTATCACTATGCAATTTTACCATTCAAGGTACTATGGCTAATTCGAGCACAAAGCAAGTACTGATTATAGTTAATTTCTTCAAGCAGTCTTTGTTCAACTGTATCTATCTTTTCTGCAGCTGTGCATGCTCTCATAACTCGAACAGAGCTGATTGTTCAAGTTCAGTAACATTATAACAGTATTGTTCTATTCATTATTTTCCTGACCTAGCAGATAATCACCTGCTTCTCAGTAAATTTCCAAAAGGCATAAACATGAATTTTGCTGTGCTAGCAAATACTAGGTCAGAGAGCATCTTGCAGTTTCAGAAAGCATATTGCAGTTTGAAAAGCATCTGTAGTTTCATACAAAACTAAGCTGTACATAAAATAGAATGAAATGTGTTAAACCTTTTAGCTTCTAATAAACACTAAACATATACATTAATACATATTTTTCTAACTTTTCCCCCCTGTTAATACTTTTTATTCTATTTTCAAAAGCGTAAACAGTTTGCTTCTTCTCCTAACCTCTTTCTGTTCAGAATTTACAGTTAAGAGAGTCATTCAGTTTAAACTTATGAAAGTGTTTCATTTTTCAACAGGTCTTCAATTTCAGTACTTTGATACAAAGTTTCAGAAACTGACATGTCTATAAAATCTTTAATTAATCTTTTCATGTAGGGAATACCATAACAAACACACACTCCTAATAGGAGTAATCCCGCACAAATGGCAATCAGGATGTTCATTAGGATGCTACCCCACCCCCCAAACAAATTCTGGAAAAAATCCGTCAGTGGGTTTGGGCCTGGTTTAGTCATGGCTGACACCTGCTGAATCACCGCAAGATGGTCGTTTATCTCGTGCTGGTTGTCAGGAATATACGAACAGCACTCCTCTTTTATTAAAGTGCACATACCACCTTTGGCCACTAGGGTGAAGTCGAGAGCCATGCGGTTTTGAAGCACCACAGTTTTCATAGCGTTCAGTTCATCAGTTACTAATTCGAGAGCAGAAAAAGTTGCATTGCTCATTACTTCGAGAAGTTTGGACAGTTTTCTCATCTCCCAAATCGATTTCACTGCGCCATATGCAGGGGCTATACCTGCCCACGATATAATAGTGTCACTCAAGTCCATGTGTGTCAGTTTATCTTTGTTTTTCACGGAGTTATGGTTTCTCCAGCATGCTTCGATTCATCCCATTGGATTCTCAGGTCTCTTGATTGGATTTCCAGGTTTCTTGGTGACCTCTCTGACATTTCAAATTCTTCCCTAAGGCAAAACTGCAGTGTGTCATATGGCCGGAACCAGGTAACCCAAAAAACAACTGCCGGACCAATTCTCAGGTAACCATTTGTATGCCTTTTTCCCACACACAAAATAACAATTCTCTACTTTTGTATTAATATATACTTGCCCTGCATGAAACATTTTCTTATCAGTGATAGATAGTTGTTTAAAAAGAACAGGATTACGTTGTACTTCATCAACCGTTTTGTGCATTGATTCAAAATATGAGTCATAGTTTGTATCACAAATATAACCTGAATTATTAGCTTTGGTATAACATTTGTAAGGAACAGTCACATTACAATTGCTCCAACCCACCTGAATAGTATCATTTTTGTAAAAACATACAATTCCCTTTTGTGTAACAGGCAGGTAAAATGCTATTTGATTTCACAGTCGTAGTATCAAAAATCAAATTTTCCCAGGTCTCATTGACCCCTAGGGGGACAGCAGTCATTAACAATCCCCCATATGCTGTTGGTATAGCTGTGCAAATCCAGCAATTCGAAACATTGAAAGTTTCAGCATACACATATTTAATTGCTTGGTAAGTGTTAAAGTTCGGATGCCAGTCTATGGGTAATTCATCTCGTTTATTCAGTTCAGCTCGTGTGGCTGGAAAAAGGAAAGGCCACAGCAAAAAGATTAATGTTATCAATATAGTTAACAGAATGATCATGCAATACTTCTGAGATTGTTCTGTAGTTCTATTTGCTCCGTATCTGGTCATTTTGTTCTTGTGTAACAGTAACAAGTTTTTTGTCCAGTTCAAAGTTTTTAACCAATTTACAGTGTGTCAGATGAATCCAGGACGCTCGCTCTGCGATTTTGACTGCAGTGGGTGTTGACAGTAGCACTTGGTATGGCCCTTCCCACTTCGGTGATGTCCAATTTTTTCTCTTGATGACTTTCACCCAGACCTACGTGCCTGGGACTACTGCTGCTTCCGATGGTCTGGTTTGTTCTTTATCTGAAACAGAATTTAACTGCAAAAGTTGTTTATTACTTAAAAGTCGTCTCATGTATTCTACGAGTGAACTGTCGGCCTCCTGGTCTGCAGGCATGACAGGTTTCCATTGAGGTGTATAGTATGCCCTCCCGAATAATTTTTCAAAAGGAGTTAACCCCTTTGCATTTGGAACAGTTCTCATGCTCAACAATGCCAGAGGCAGGCAGTGCACCCAGTTCTTTTGTGTCTCACTAATTAATTTCCTAAGTTTGTTTTTCAAAACCCCATTATGCCTCTCTACTAGTCCTGCAGATTGTGGGTGGTATGCACAATGGTTCTTTAATGAAATTCCGAAATATCGGCTCAACTGTTGTATAGTTTGATTTACAAAGTGTGTGCCATTGTCACTGTAGATTTTTTCCGGTATGCCAAATCTAGGAATAATTTCTTTAACAAGGACTTTTGCAACAGTAGCTGCATCTGGATTTTTGGTCGGAAAACCTTCCACCCATTTGGAAAACATATCTATAATGACAAGACAATACTTCTTATTTTCGCATTTGTTCAGTTCTATGAAATCCATACATATAGTATGGAACGGGTACGGTGGTGTAGAGAAACTCCCTTGCTTAGGCTTCAACGCCCCTTGTGCATGATGCTTGTTACAAACATGGCATGCCACACAAAAATTTTTTGTGTAGTTTGTAAATCCATATGCTGTGAACACTCGATTCACTAGCTGTACCATCCCCCCTGTTGAGACATGGCACTGCCCATGGCTCAACAAAGCTGCATATCTAAACAAATTAGATGGCAAAATCGGTTTTCCTTCTTTGGAGATGTACAGCCCTTTCTCAAGAATTGCTCCTCGTTTTATCCATTTCTGTTTTTCTACTTTTGTAGTAAGTGTCTGCATTGTTTTTAACATTTCTAAATCTAAAATCTCAGAAGGTTGTAATTCCTCACTCAAAAGAAATATTTCTGAAGCTGAAGCTGCCTGCTTTGCAGCTGTATCAGCTCTCGCATTACATTTTGAAATCCTATCCTGTTGCTTGGTATGAGCTACACATTTACAAATAGCTACTTTCTGAGGTAACTGAATAGATTCTAACAAATCTAAAATAAACTGTGCATGATTAATCGGTTTACCAGTAGATGTTATCATCCCTCTATTTTTCCACTGTTGCGCAAAAACATGTACAGTAGAAAAAGCGTACTGGCTGTCAGTAAAAATGTTTACACATTTACCCTTTGCCAAGGTACATGCCCTTGTCAAGGCAATCAGTTCTGCTGCTTGTACAGATAAGTTGTGTGGTAAAGACTTTGCTTCTCAAATCTCAGTATCAGAAACTACTGCATACCCCACTAGGTTCTGCCCTGTAGGACCCCTTCTGCATGAGCCATCAACGTAATATGTCACCTCGGCATCATCCAAGGGAACATCCATTAGATCTTTTCTAGGCAGTGTCTTTTGCTCAATCTCCTGCAGGCAGCTGTGTGGAGTGCCATCCGCAGGATTCGGGAGCAAGGTAGATGGATTCAAAGTTGTACATCGTTCAATTGTCATATGAGGTTGGCTCAAAAGTATAGTCATACAGGAGAGATGTCTAGCAGGAGAAAGATATGCTACTTTTTCTTGCAGTAAAATAATCGCGACTGCATGAGGCACTCTCAATGTGAGAGGGTAGAACAACACTACTGAGGCTGAAGCCTGTACTGCCATTGCAGCTGCGACTACTGCTTGTACACAGTGGGGCAGGGATTGTGCCACTGGGTCCAGCTGTGATGAATAGTAAGCTATGGGGCGTTGCTTATCCCCATGTTGCTGTGTTAACACTGATGTCATATAACCTTGCTTACAATCTACAGTTTGGAAAAAACGTTTATGATAGTTTGGTAATCCTAAAACTAATGAGCATGCTATCAATTGTTTTAGTTTGCAGAAAGCTGATTCTGCTCCTGGTGTCCATTGTAATAAATCTTGTGCTGCCATAGGCTTCTTGTATATCAAGTTGGTCAGTGGAGCAGACTCCAAGGCATTGTTTGGAATCCAACTCCGACAGAAATTAGTCGTACCCAGGAAGGACATCATTTCCTTCTTGGTAGTTGGTTTGGGTGCTTGTAAAATTGCTATTTTCCTATCTTCATCTAATGTTCTGCCTTCTTTGGATATTACGTATCCCAGGTATTTAACCTGCTTTCTCCAAAGCTGCAATTTGTTTTTGCTTACTTTATGTCCTTGAGTGGCTAGAAATTGTAGTAATGCTACGGTATCTTCTCTGCATTCTTGCTGGGTGGGGGCTGCCAGCAGGATGTCATCTACATAAAGTAAAATCTGACTGCCTCTTGGTGGGCTAAATCCCGCCAAGTTGCTTGCCATCTCTTGTGAAAATATTGTTGGGCTTTCACAATATCCCTGTGGTAGTCGTGTGTATGTATACCTTTTCCCCTGAAATGTGAATGCAAACCAATGTTGGCTGTCAGGGTGTATCAGCATCGAAAAGAACGCATTGCTAATATCTACCACAGAAAAATACTTCTGTTGAGGCTTCAAATCATTCAACAGGGTGTGTGGATCTGGCACCGTAGGTGTTCTAGATATTACTGCGTCATTTACAGCTTGTAAATCTTGGACCATACGCCATTCTCCATTTGCTTTCCGGACAGGAAATAAGGGTGTGTTACGTGGTGAATCGGGAGATTCTACCAGTACTCCTTCCTTAAGTAAAGCTGCTATTATAGGTTTGATTCCTACTTCTGCATCTTTCCTTAAGGGATACAGTCTCTTTTGAGGTCTAAATGCTGATTTTGGCATAATAGTAACTGGTCCCGCTGTACGAATTAGTCCTACATCTGATTTCCCTGTTGACCAGAGAATTTTTGGTATGCGCTGTAAAGCATGTTCTTCCTCTTCTAGTAAGAGTGCTAATCAGCTGTCCTCACTAGACTGCAAGTGTACAGCTGGGTGTGTCTGTGTTATCCAATTTAACCTCTGCTTCTGTACTCCCTGTTCTGACAATTCTAACTCTGTCTGTTTTTCCCACTTTGTGACTTTTTCTACTAGGTCTGCCCATTTCACATTCTTGTCCTTAGTTAAACTAACATGTGGTAATCGATTAGATTTATAGAGTGCAAAGAATTCCTGGGGCAATGAACAGCTAACTACACTGTTCCCTTCTGTGTCCCAGTACAGATTACATAATACTAATCTGTTTGCATGGTTTTTAAACAGTTCTTGCTCATATTCCTTATCAGGTCCTGGTGTGCTACAATAATACAGAGTACAGTGCAACAAATGCTGTTTATCAGTGTCAAGGGAGGGGGACTTACTGATGGCTACGTTCATCAGTTCTTTGGTTACTGCCCATGGACCAGTCGTGACCAAGTCCTGGCTGTACCAATAAAATGTTTCACCCTCCGGTCGCACCACAAAAGTATCCATTTGTCGCTGTGCTTCCATACCCTGCATGGTTGGAACTACTGCTATGCCAAATATCTGCATAAGATCTCTGCCCAATAGGTTCACTGGGCATTTTGCAGAAACAACAATTTTGCTTTTCTGGGTCATCCCTGAAACAGGGTCAGTTATTGCTATGTTATGGGAGAGTGGCTCCCGATACAGCTGTCCATTAGCTGCTTTCACTAATATGTAATTAAATGATTCTGAATTTTCTGGTAATTTGGAAGGATGTATCAGGGTCCGTGATGCCCCTGAGTCGCACAGGAATTTTACTTCCCTCCCCTCTACCAGAAGTGTAACTTCCGGTTTCGTGTCTGCTAAATAGAGCTCTAGGCTCAATAATGCTAAGTCTAAAATTTATCTTTCTTCACCATTTGCAATTTCTTGCACTTCCTCTATTTCTTCTATCACATCCTCTACTCCCTCTATCACATTTGCATTTGTCTTTCCTCGGTTACTCCCTTCTAGTGATTCTTGACTATCATATAGTCAGTCCTCACCCTCCTTATCTTCCATGGCTACCTTCTTGTTTTGCTTGCAATCCCTTGCTAAATGTCCCTTTTTTTCACACTTAAAACATTCACCCCTTTTCTTTTTCTCTTCAAACTCTTCTGATCGTTTATCAGATTGTTTGTTTCCCTGGGCATTTTTCTTGCCCTTTTTCCCGGACTGTACTACATAAACTTCTGCTCCATCTTCCACAGAAAATACTTGGGCTTTCTTTTTCTTTTACTGTTAAAATGCCTTTTGGCATGTCTAGCATATTCAAGTAGTGACTGTAATCTGCTTGTACAGTGGTCTACCATGTGTTTTGTAATAAAGCTGCTTATAGGCAAAATACTGCCTTTCAAAAATGCATTCTTTAGCTGCTGCTCATATGGGGAATCGTGTTTGGTCTTCAGGTATCTGCATTCCACAGTGGTTATTAAAACACTCTAATAATCTAGCATAATATCTGTCAACAGTTTCACCTTCTTGTTGGATGCATTGATTAATGCAAGACCAGTCTGCCCTAGGCTTCCATTTCTCAGAGTTTTGGTCTGTTAGACCTTTCACTCTGTTATCCAGTTCTGCGTTGCTATGTGGGAGTGGCTTGTGTTCTGCGTCACGGGGATTCCAGTTGCCACTGATCATGTGCCAATCTGGACCTACGATTTGTCTAACTACTTTTTCTACTTCTCTCCATTTAAATGATAACTTAACCTCATACCCTGTAAGTCTGCTAAGAATTTTCTAAAATTAACTTTTGGATGGGGAATTCCCTCTGTGGCTTTCTGGATGTCTTCTGGTGTCCATGGTCTATATACTAGGAGAGTCGGGTCCTGCCCTTCCTGTCCTGCCTGAGGATTTGGTACTTCTATGAGTGGACATATCTCTTCTTCACTCATAGCTCGTGAATTTTTGTTTATTTGATATAACTCAGTATCCCCTCTTAAGTTATGTGTTCGAGACCTAGTCTCGATGGGATCTCTGACATATGGTCTTGGCTTCGTGGAGACAGCTGGGTGTAGCGGAGGTGGACCAGCTTGTCCACTTGCTTCATATTCTGGTAAGGGAAGCGGAGGGGGTGGAGGGGCTGATGCTATTACCAAATTATTGTCTTCTTTATCTAGAAACATAGCTTTTGAATTATTACTTTTTTGTTCCCTACGGTTTGCTTCCTCAATCCACCTGTGTGCCTGAGGAATGCCTAATTGACATTGCTTTTTCACCTGACCTTTTGTGTTGCTTTTAAGCTGTTTGACAAGTTTAAAAAGTGAGGATTTCTCTAATTTGCCATCAAATTCATATTTATTAACCCATTTTGTATAGTACCCAACACTGTTGGCATGCTGTAATTGCATATATTTTGCATCTTCAGTTAACGGTGGATCTTGGGAACTTTTTTTGCACTCATTTCCCATATTGTTCTGACTGTTAAAATGTTACGTAACCCTTCTTATCTTTACGTGGTACCACGATTTCTCTTTTTCACAGTTTATCTAGAATAACTGCCTTACCTATTCTGTTTCCCTGATCTATGACAAGACTGCAATCTTCCTGTCCCTGACTTGTACAAAACAAATCTCCTGATATGATACAAATCAAGTCTCTGATCTAAAACAGAAAAAAGGTAAATCTCACCTTACCTGAGCCTCCGTGCTTGATCACCAGGTTCGATGGAAAACCATTAACTCGTCTTCCAGTCGCAGATCAGAAAAGTGGCTGGCCTCTTTTGAACGACAATTCAGTCGGAGGTCTTTCAGAGCAGAAGAACCGATGGGGTCTCTTCCCGTACGGTTTCATGCCACCTGGCCCATCTGACCTGAGGCGAAGTGAGAGTTTCCGGTCCGAAGGACCAATCTGTCAAAGGAAAAACAACTTCAAAAAGATCAACACATGGCAGGTTCAGGTTAAGGCACTTAACTCTTGCAGCAAGGAGACAAAAACATGCTAATACAGAGTTTATCTAACTAGAATCAGGAAGTGAAGCCATTCTTATACATTTCTTACAAGACATTGCCTACTAAGCTGACGTAATAAATCACAAGTTCTTTCAATATTATTTCATAGCAGCTGTTTGTCCATGATGTTCTGCTGGCCTATCAAGTTTACAAAAAAAACTTCCTAAGAAAAACAACGTGGCCTTGATGACCACCGGTCAGATACAACTTCTCACTATGCAATGTTGCCATTCAAGGTACTATGGCTAATTCGAGCACAAAGCAAGTACAGATTATAGTTCATTTCTTCAAGCAGTCTTTGTTCAACTGTATCTATCTTTTCTGCAGCTGTGCATGTTCTCATAACACGAACAGAGCTGATTGTTCAAGTTCAGTAACATTACAGAAAACAGTATTGTTCTATTCATTATTTTTCTGACCTAGCAGATTATCACCTGCTTCTCAGTAAATTTCCAAAAGGCATAAACATGAATTTTGCTGTGCTAGCAAATACTAGGTCAGAGAGCATCTTGCAGTTTGAAAAGCATCTGTAGTTTCATACAAAAGTAAGCTGTACATAAAATAGAATGAAATGTGTTAAACCTTTTAGCTTCTAATAAGCACTAAACATATACATTAATACATATTTTTCTAACAATTGCCAAAGTGTTTTACAGTTTATAGACAGATGTGACTTCTGAGAGGGTCAGATGACATAGGCCATGTACATGGAAAGAATTAACTGCCTAAATGTGTGTGTGTGTGTGTGTGTGTGTGTGTGTGTGTGTGTGTGTGTGTGTGTGTGTGTGTGTGTGTGTGTCTGTTAAGGCAAGGTGAGCTCCACAGCCACTTGTATACAGTTGTGTAAAGAGCACAGAGAGTGCCACAGTGGTACATACTAGAATGACCATGGCATGTATGTAAAATACAGAGGTGGGTACAACAATTGTGATACGGTAACACATGCCATTTAATTGAACTGCGGTGCACTGCATGAGAAGTATGCACTGTGGGAGCAGTTGTGCTGCTGACATTAGGCTGTACCGTTACCATGGAGAACACCTCAGGGCCTACACCACACATATTCAGAAATGGCTCGCAATGGGCCTCATCATCTTATTATGTTGAACACTTGATAAAGTGGGAGATGCACACTATGTTACAGAGTTACCATAGTTCTAGTATAATCATTTTCTGCATAAACTTTTAGGGTTGAATATAGCAACATACTGCTAGGCACATAGTTACCACATACTGCAGACAAATACCTATGTGGAAAAAACATGCTGTCCCAGAAAATTAGGATATCCATATAATTTGTACAGCACATTTAAAAGCTAATTTTTTTGTAACCCCTGTTCATCAATTTATCAACTATATATTTAATTTCTTGAAAATAATCTTTTGGGTCATTATAAAATCTTTATTACATTTGGTGATCCACCCAGTATGCTCTACACCCATACACAACAGGTAGGAAGTAAAAACTTTGCTAAATGCAGGTAATTTTTTCATTTATCTGTCTACTCATGAAGAATATCTAGGTTTATTAATTATGAAAAAGTCCATGGAGATCACTGCTCCACCCAGAAAAACAAATACAAGTAAATGAATAGACAGTGAGTCATAGAGATTTACTAAACATTCAGACTGTAAAACAAAGAGGAATAAGACGAGAGCAGTCTTTGGTTTCATCTGATTACATTTGCCTGATGTTTTAATATCTGCAACAATATTTTAACATTTTGATACTTATTAAATGTAATGATTAGTATTTTTAATGTTAGGGTTTTTATTGTGATTTTTTTTGTATGTATAATAGTTTTATAAGTTTGCAAGTTTTTTTGAGTGTGTGTGCCTTTGCCTTTGAGGCTATTTAAACCTGGTAAGAAAATGGCTGCCATGTTTCTGATCCAGTTCTGTTACTAATGGGAATGATAGTGCTCAATCTGTGGATTAAAGGTTCATTTAAACATTTAGTTTTTTTTTTTTTTTTTTTATTGTTTTCATTCAAATGCTGTTTATGTTATTTGTTACCAGAGCAGTCCTGATAAGGAAGAATTTTCTCTCTCTCTCTCTGTATGTGTGTGTGTGTGTATATATATGTATATATATATATATATATATATATATATATATATATATATATATATATATGGGATCCGTACAGATGCTCAACTGCATCTTTCGCCGAATCTCAAATCGGTAAGCATACTTGCGCGAAAGTGCTGTTCACCTAAGCAGCACTTTTTCGTAAGTATGCTTGTTGTTCCGGTCGTACTACGGTGCAGTAAGGGAAAATTCCCTTTTCCCCACTGTTGTGCGACCTAGTGAGAATATTAAAGTACGGGAGGTGTGGGGGGTGCAGGGGGGGCTTTCCCCCCTGCAGTCAAGTAGATTTTGTGTTTCTTTTTTTAGCATACTTTAACGAAAGCGCTTTTTTTGATGAAAGCACTTTTTTTAAAGTGTGTTTGGTGGTAATGGATTCGGGCTTTTGATCTTTCGAACAAAAGTCCTAGATCCATACATATATATATATATATATATATATATATATATATATATATATATATATCTTTATTTTTATTTTTTTTTTAAAGAAAAGAGGGTACCACAGTGGTGGATACTAGAATGACTGTGGGATTTGAATGGAATACAAAGGTTGGTTCTACTGACATTAGGCTGTAAAATTACCATGGAAAGTCATACCACACAAACCCAGAAGTGGCTTGCAATGGGCCTCATCATGTCATTAAGATGGACACTTGATAAAATGGAAGGTGCGCCAAACATTAGACAGTTACCATGGTGCAATCATACAATCATAACCATTTTCTTCTTTTACTTTATAGCTTTTTTAGAGGTGTGAAATACAGCAACATGCTGGTAGGTACATAGTTGCCACAAGATGCAGATCATTGCCAATAGGGGACAGACATGGTGCAGGTTCACACCTATGGCAGCCATCCCCATATATAGTGGAGGCAAAACATAGGATGATATAGGCGCATTATTGTTTATTTGTTTTACGTCTGCTTTCAGCTGCTTTTGGTTGGAAGTTGAGCATTGTACATGTGCCACATATACTATGGCACTGCCTTCCATGCACATAGTGGTGACGCAGGTTTGTCCTCTACAAGCTGTATGGCATGCGTGGCAGAGGTACATCTGTGTCCAGCTGCAGGTAGCTGCTCCAAGGTAGTGACCTGTGGAGGTGGTCTGTACCTCTATGTATTGCGCAGTCTGTGCTTATTTTGGATAGTGGGGTGGGGAACCATGCTGTAAATGTAGCAAGTTTCAGTGGCCTGTCATTCATCATATGTATATGCTCACATTTACAGACTGAAATGGCTCCCAAGGAACATAAATATACAGAGAAAGTTTCACAGGTAGCTACAGATATTTTGCTATAGGCCATTCATGAACAAGGCCAGCAGATCCTACTGACTGACAAAACTGAACAGGCCTTCCATGAATGTTTATTGTGGGACTTTATTGCAGATATAAATGCTGTTAGTGGCGAAAACCGATCAAAACTATAAATGGACTGTGCTGTCCTTGCATGGTAGACCATCGCCAGATATTGGGGACCTTATACACAGAACTCTTACAGGCACAGACACAGAAGATATCCTAGCATCTCAGTCTGGGATGTTAGACCTCTCATCTGGTCTAGTGGAGGACTGGACCTGACCTAGAATGAACATACCCTTACATTTAGAACATGTAGTGCAACATGCTACAGTCATTGCCTATCATGTTGCATCATCCATACAGGTACTTCAGGGCTTCAACTGACACAATATTGTGTACAAGTTACATGGTCTTACATTCTTTGTGCGCCATACTACAACTTTTGCAGCACTGGGAACTGGGATTGTCACTACATAAAATTGATACAGTTGTGGTGTTTCTGTCTGCTTTCATGGGTGCTTTGGTGAGTGTGTCTCCACTGTGGATTCGGACATACGTGATGTTGATGAAGCATCTGAGCCTGACAATGAGGGCAGGCAAAGTATGTCACAGTCAGTGGCCACAGGAGCAATGTCAGGCACAGGCTGCATGGTAGGCATATTACCTACACCTTCCACTGGCACAGCTCTGTTGTCTGCACCACATACCCACATTCCCAGGTGACCATTTTAGGACAAGAATTGGCTAACAGTTGCACAGGGTGAACCATCATCTCCTGCCCCACAGTTGCACAGGGTGAACCATCATCTCCTGCCCCAAAGGCAACAGAGGGTTCTAATGGATCCACTGAACATGGGGACAGCAGCAGTAGGGGATGGAGTGTTGGTGGCCAACAGTGCCTTGGTTTTCATCCGATGCCTGAGGTGAATATCTCCATGGCCATTACATAATGTATGTGCACAACATTCATCCAGGCACAGGCTGATGCCACTTTGACCATAGCAAAGCTAATTAGTGTACTTTGTAGGCTGCAAGTTGATATCAGGGAAGGTTTTACCTCTACAGCAAGATTTTGGCAGACTCAAATGGGGAGTCTATATCCTTAAGAGGCCTGTCTACTGCTGTGCTGGAGTTAATGCCATTCACCTGACTGGCCTTCTTCTTATTACAATGAGGAAATTTAGCAAGGGACAGCTAAGTTACAGTTGCACTCATGCAGTGCCATATCCTTGACAATTACTGCCAGTGTTAGGAGCAATCGACACCCCCCCCCCGCTTATTAGGTGTATGTGAAGGTCATAACTGTAGCACAGTCCACCTCTTGCACTTAAAAAGGTCATCATCCTCTAGGCCAGCCATTGAGTATGCCAATGATAGTCTTCAGAAGGGGTACCCCTGTGGACTGTGATATGCATGGTTGATGCATGTGTCTACTGTGGGTGCCATTGGCCTATGACAGGGACATATGCACTGTGCAGCATCTGCAGTAGTTGGGTCTACCCACATGCACACTAACCAACATTCCCACACCTCTGAACACCTATCCCACATAAGCAGGCCCACCCCCTATGTGCACATTCCTCCAAGCTCACCAGAAATGCCAGGCCATGACACAGACACATGCACATACATCCACATCATTATGACTCCCCAAACACCATGCCTGTTGCAAGCATCTGTCATTGTAGCCCACCCTACCTGTGCATACATTGACAGCTTTTACTTGCCCTCAGTGCACTGTTACTGGGGTAGCTTATGTCTGGTACACAACATAGCTATGCACTGTATAGCATAGCCTGTTTGTGGTGCTGTATGTACTGACTATTAATGTTTTATATTTATCTGGTCTACAGCTGTGAACCAGATGCTGCCTTTTTAGCCAATACCATGGCATACTCTGCATGCCTTCACCTCACAAGATCATCTCCAGCAACCGGCTCCTCCAACAACCCCTCACCAGGCCCCTCTTCTGTTGCTGGCTCTGATACATACCATTTTTGATGGTGATATGCAGCTGTATCTGTCTGTGTACCTGCATGTTGTGTAACATTATATGCATAGCAAATATCTTGTTTCAGGTTTCCAAAGCATCCTACAGCATGCCACTGGAGGTGTTTAAGCAGCAAAAGAGGGTCTTCATCACTCCAAAGGCATGTTTGATGATGGTGCAGGTCTGCAGCAGTGTGAAGTTTTATACATTCTCTACAGTGGTCTCTGGGTTTCATGTGGGTGTCATGAATCATGGCACTAATAGATATCTATCATTGCTAATAAGATGTCCCAGAAGGATGTCAGTGGGCACTAATTATTGATATAAGGTGCACATATGCTAGATATTGGAATCACAGGCACTGTCTGAGTGGCACACTGGCACATTGTATATCATACCATATGCCGTACAGTACAGATCACTTGACAGTTGATGGAGCAGAACCCTTTACAGTAGATATGTTGTTACTCCTGGGTCCTAGGTGAGGTCTTAAAAAATGAGAGTGCAGTTGATGGCAACAAACACTTCCAGTAAACCACTCTTTGTCATTGAATGCCTGCATGGTATTGTTTCTGTCCTCTGCAGTGCATGGATACCACATATGCCTCTTCTTATGCTACAGCATGGCAACAAAGAACTGATACAGTATCCATAAGGCTGATGCTTGGGCTACACCTACCGTACCCCCAGTTTGTCATTGGAAGGTCCTTGTATAAAGCTTAACAATGCAACACATACCTTGGTGTCCATAGGAATTGGTATTCATGCATCTCACATGCCTACCAGTGAGGGTAGCACGCATGTACCAGCTCTTGAATGGTGTCTCAGCCCACACAGCAGTGTCCAAGTATCTCTGTGTTGTGATGGTGATGAAATGTTAGATATATTCAAATAGCTGGCAGCATGGAAGGCAAGAACATGTACATTCTGAGATACCAGCTTAGAGGATGGATTCCAACAAGTACATTTTAACTAATCCTGCTGCTACCCATTATATTATTGTGCAGTCTCTGTCTGTGTCCAGGATTTTATGGGGTGCAGCTAAACTGACAGTTACAGCTCATGTCACCATTTTTATATGTTTTTGAATCACTCCATGATGATGTTTACCCTCATTTTCATTTTACATTGGCTACTGGTCTCATTGTCATAATGATGCTCACCTTCATCTCATTATACAGTCCTTTGTATAAGATGACAGCCACAGTACTTTGTAACCTGGCACAACCTCATTAACAGTATCTCTGAATTGGCCCTGTACTGCATGCTGCCACTCATTGTGCAATTTTGCCTTAAGCAGCACACTGACTGTATCTGAATCCTGGCCTATGTGTACTCTAGCAAAATATTCCTACACACATTCTAAAACCAGATGTTTTTCATGTTTCACTGTTGCAGTCATTACATTTGGGTAATCTGCTTGCAGGTTGCCCTCAGTTGGCCTGATTAACAAAGTCTTGGGTCCTGCGTCGGTTGCTGTCCCTTCTTCCATAACGTCAGGTCGTCAGGGGTATAAAACATGCAGCCAACATCATTACATCAGTCTTTCTTGCCGTGTGGTGCCTGAAGCAGAAGCAGTTCGCAAGTGCCGGTCGGCCAACTCCTGAAATTTTCGTTTTTGAGTTTCAGAACCGAAGTCTTCAACTTAAAGCTAAGTACCCCATTGGGGAATCTTTTTCTTGCTCCTTACCGATGTCAGTAAAAGTTAATAATTGCATTAGTTGTGGAAAGCAAATACCTCATAAAGATTTTGATTTGTACTGTATTCCTTGCCTAGGCCCTGACCACGACGTATCTTGTTGTCGGTTTTGTGCTTTATTTAATCAGCGCACTATACATCGTTGGTATATTTTTGCCTCTAAATATTTTGGTTCTCGGTTTATTTATCCAGAAATGTCGTCGGTTAGCCATCCGACTACCGGGATTCCAAAAAAAACGCAAAGATAAAGACAGAGACAGGCTGCCGAGGTTCAAAACTGCTGACGATGCTTCTCCTAAGCCAGTCACCAGTACTCAATGAGGTGCTTTCGCAGACCCCGATACCCACTACTTCTGATTTGCAGGCCTCTACTGAGACCCATTTGGAGTCCGGTATGTCACGAGATACTTCAACTATGGAACCCACAGATGTCTTTACCTTGGATTGGTCTGGAGCCACTGTGCAGGCACCGGCTTCTGAGGGTGTATTCAGGCCTACAGACTTGCATATTAAATTGACACCTCCTTCATTACTAACGCCTAAATCTCGATCCATGTCTAAAAAACTGATGCCCAGGCCACATGCTCAGGCCCCTATGCCTAAAAAACAAATGATTAAAATGGCTGAAGATCTAATAACTCTAATCAGGGGTAGTCGACCCCCCCCACCCCAAGAGGCCTAGGGTTGAGCTTGATTATGAATCTTCTGATCAGGAAACTGTTTCTTCTGACTCTTCTGATGACCTGTGTTTATCCATACCTACTTACGAGGATTCTGATACTGAGGATTCTATTCCCTCTGCTTCCCCTCCTGAGGATTTTTCTTTTGGGGAAACTTTACATACTTTAAGGGAACATTTCCACTGGGAAAGCCAGGAATTTTCTGATTCAAAAAAGAGGCTTAGGGATTTCCTTCTACCTCAGCATAGGCCTTTGGCTATACCTCCTGTACTAGACATTGTTGATGATGTGTTCTCGGAATCCAGTTTGGCCCCTGATTCCCTGCCTCCTGCTCCTAGTAAACCTGACAGATACTACAGGGTTCCTGAGTCACACAAGTTCCTTTTCAAAAATCCTGTTGCAGATCCAGAGACTATTTCTCAGGGGCCCAAGGGCATTAAGACTTCTACTGCTAAAAATCCTACCCCTTCTGATAGAGACTCCAGGGTGCTGAATAGTTGGGGTAAAAAGGTTTATACTTCTGTAACCTTGGCAATCAGAGCTTTAAACTGCCAATTTCTTATGTTAAAATATCAGCAACATGTTATTGGACTGCTTAAACAGAAAATTATGATGATTCCTGACTGTGTGGAAAATAAAGATTTACAGGACTTAATGCATTCTGCTGAACAAGTTGGAAAACATACTTTGCAATGTGGTTTTGATTCTTTAGAGGCCTCTTGCAGGTCTGTTGTTACTGGGTCTGTGCTTAGAAGGCATGCTTGGCTTAAGGAACAATCTTTGCCTGATCATGTTAAAGCTAAATTGTTGGATGCTCCTTTAAATCAGGACCGCCTGTTTGGCAGCAAGGCTGAAGAAGTTCTTAAAAAGATGGAAGATAAAGCTAAATCTATGCAAATTGTTAATGATTTTTTACAAGTGCAACCTCCTAGATTCAGTAGGTACTGGCCTACTAAGAACTGGTCCTTTTCCGTCCCTTCCAGGTCCTCTCAAGCCAAACACAGACACAGCAAAAAACCCAGGTTTCACTCCCAGGGGACTCTCAGAACTAAGCAGTGGGGGGCCTCCACTTCCAAATTTGGAAATAACGACATCCCCCTATGGTAATCAGTCTCAATGACTTCCTTTTAAAATTCCCAAGCACTTATCTTTTGACTGCCCCTTTGGGGGGAAAGATTGCTCTTCATGCAAAGAACTGGGAACTCATAACCCAGGACAAATGGGTTTTAAATATAGTGTCCCAGTGATACCACCAAATGGGTGGTCAATCCTGCCCCCAAATCAGTGGGCAGAGGCTCAAAAACAAGTACTGTCCCTCTTACGCATGGGGGCTATTCAACTGGTGCCAGAAGAGGAAAAGGGACAAGGTTTCTACTCCAGACTTTTCCTGGTACCCAGAAAAGACAAATCATGGCAACCAATCCTGGACCTGTCTACTCTAAACACCTTTCTGGAGATTCCAAAATTCAAGATGCTGACTCTTCACCAATTACTTCCTATGCTAGGCAAAGACATTTGGTTGGCAACACTAGATTTAAAAGAAGCATACCTGCATATTCCAATCAGGGAATCTTGCAGAAGATACCTATGCTTCAAAGCGGGCTACACGCATTATCAGTTATCTGCACTGCCCTTTGGCTTGTCTACTGCGCCCAGGGTATTTACAAAGTGCCTGGCACCAGTTATTGCATTTTACAGGCAAAGAAATATTCAAATATGCCCATACTTGGACGATTGTCTAATTCAGGCAGAAAACCAGGACATACTTTTAAATCATCTGGCATTTGTAAAAATGGTTCTAACTTGTCTGGGTTATACCATAAATGAAAAGAAATCACAACTGGTACCCTGTCAACAAATTACATTCCTGGGTGCAAGATTGAATACAACTGCCCAGATGGCTTACCTCACACCAGAAAAGCAAATTCATTTGGTAACCTACTTCAAACAAGTGGCCACAAAAACCCTGCTATCTGCAAACCTTGGGGTTCATGGCCTCAGGCATTCTTCTAATTCCATATGCAAGACTGCATATGAGGAAACTACAGTGGTATCTAAAAAGTCTATGGAGTCAACATTCTCACAGCCTGGAAACAATGATTCCTATCATACCTTGCCTACGCCTGGAGTTCCTCTGGTGGGCAGAGGCCTGCCACCAAAACAAGGGACTACCATTCACACTACCCCCTGCCACCCAAACCCTAACTACAGATGCATCAGACCATGCATGGGGGGCCTCACTTGGCAGGGAAGTGCATTCAGGGCAAATGGAACCCAAATCAAATGTACCTACATATCAATCAAAAAGAAATGTTAGCATAGAATGCTCTGACAGCCTTCAAGGACTACATACTTCCAGGACAACTAATGGTACAGATGGACAAAACCACGGTTATGTGGTACATAAACAAGCAGGGGGGTACACATTCCTACCCCCTCTGCAGACTAGCCATGGCATTGTGGAACACAACCTTGAGCTACCAAGTGCACCTACAAGCTCAATTCCTGCCAGGAAAATTGAATCCACTGGCAGATGGACTAAGCAGAAACCTCAAGGACCCACACGAGTGGAAACTGTAACCAAGGATTTTCAACATGTTGACAAGCAAATGGGGGAGGCCAGACATAGATCTATTTGCCTCCCCCCAGAACTACCAGTTGGACAAGTTTTGCACAAAGACTCCCTACTAACAAGCCTGGAAAGTGTATGTTCTGTCTTTCAGCTGGAAAAATCAGTCTACGCCATCCCCCCGCTGCCTCTGCTCTCCAAAATTCTACTAAAAATCAAACAGGACAAACCAAGGATGATCTTGATTGCTCCAGACTGGCCGCACCAACACTGGTACCCCCTCATGTGCAGTGTATCGCAGTTATCTCCATGGCACCTGCCTCAGACTCCTTCCCTGCTGTCTCAGCAGGAGAACCAAATTCTGGATCCTCAGCTTCCAACATTGAACCTTGCAGCCTGGCTGATCATTTAAATTCACCCCTATCATCCCTCAGCAAACCTGTGATGGATTTCATCTTAGAGGTAAGGAGACCTAGTACTAGAAAGTCTTATGCTGAAAAATGGAAAAGATTCTGTGCCTGGAACCAATCTAAAGGGATAAGCACAGCGGCGCACAATTTACCTCAGATTTTGCAATACTTAATTGAGATGCTTCACAAGGGCCTGTCCTTTTCTTCCATTAAAATCCACACCTCAGCCATTTCAGCTCATTATAACACAGAGCCTCAGCCATTTCAGCTCATTATAACACAGAGCCTCCCCTCTTCTCTCATCCTCTGCTCAAGCAGTACCTCAGAGGGGCCAAAAACCTGAGACCACCCAGGAGAGCTCCATCCCCTGCCTGGGACCTTAACTTTGTATGGGAGAAACTCACTCTACCTCCTTTCAAGCCAGCTGCTACTGCAGACTTAAAATTTCTTTCTTGGAAAACAGCTTTACTTTTAGCAATCACTTCAGCTAGAAGGATATATGAATTACAGGCTCTTATGGCAGTGGAGCCTTTCATCATCTTTCATGCGGACAGGGTGTCACTTAGGACCAATCCATCCTTCATGCCCAAGGTGGTATCCAGTCTGGCTCTTAATCAGTCCATTCATTTGCCAACCTTCTTTCCCAATCCACAGAACAAAGGGGAATGGATTCTGCATTCCCTGGATGTGCACAGACAACTTAGATTCTATTTGGACAGGACTAAATCTCGAAGAAAATCGGAACAACTGCTGGTAGCATTTGCTGCAGGGGCAGAGGGGAAGGCTATTTCAAAATGAACCATTTCTAAATGGATAAGCCATTGCATTTATTTCTGCTATAAGCACCATGGAAAACCTATCCCCTAGGGGATCAGATCTCACTCCACCAGGGCTGCATCTACTTCTGCAGCCTTTCTCAGAGGTGTTCCTACCAGGGACATCCTAGACGCTGCTACTTGGAGTTCTGTACATACTTTCACCGAGCATTATCATTTGCCAACTTTGTCTAAATCCAGAGCTGGCTTTGCCACTGCTGTCTTGCAGGGCCTTATTGCTGGCCCTAATGCTATATGAACTCCTCCTCCCAACCATAGCTTTGGGAATCTACCCAAATGTAATAACTGCAACAGTGAAACATGAAGAACATAGTACAGTTGTGTGCACTTACCATAAATGTAGATGTTCAAGTGTATTTACTGTTGCAGTCCTGGTTACCCTCCCTCCAGCCCCCTAACAACTTCTGGCTATACCTCTACTTTCCTTTACTATGCTTAAAAGCCTTTTTGGTGCATTTGCTTTTTTGTTGGAGGTATACCTTTGTGTTTTTATGTTTATTTGCTCCCCATTGGGGGGGCACTTGACATCTGGGGCAGGAAAAGCTGATGTAATGACGTCGGCTGCATGTTTTATACCCCAATCTGACATCACGGAAGAAGGGACAGCAACCGACGCAGGACCCAAGACTTTGTTAATCAGACCGACTGAGGGCAACCTGCAAGCAGATTATCCAAATGTAATGAATGCAACTGTGAATACACTCGAACATCTACATTTATAGTAAGTGTACACAACTGTACTGTTCTTGTGCTGTAGTGCTTACTTTAAATGTTTATTATGATGCACACACTTGCTTAATAAAAGCAAGAACATTTAGAGACATGACATCTTAGGATAGAGTTAAATCAGAGAAACTAATTATAGTATTTGCATTGCTGTTTATGGTTCATTTTGGAAGGCAAATGATGTCTATTATACACATATGTAGAATTCTGCATTTTTCCCATGCACGCATTTTCTTTTATTTTATAGAGCTGCTCTCATGTCAGTTTACTGTGCCATTTTGTTTGTATATATCAATGTGTAGCCCATTCCCATGTTTCCATTCTTGCCAGAGCCTGAACCACCCCCCCCCCCCAAAATGAAAGCATATGGTTTTATAAATACATTCCAATCATGGAATGTGTTAAAATAATTTTTTGTTATGTTTGAAATGAACAATCCAGCTATATCTGTTTGCTTGTGTCTTTTTGTGTGTGTGCATGTGTGTGTGTGTGTGTGTGTGTGTGTGTGTGTGTGTGTGTGTGTGTGTGTGTGTGTGTGTGTGTGTGTGTGTGCACTCACTTACTTGGAATTATATCATTGTGCGGTTTGCTTTACATGTCGTTAGAGTTTTACAGCTCAGATAACTAGTGATAGAGCTGGGATCATTGAGTACAGTGTCCCCATTTGCATTTACCTAATCAGACACTTGCAGCGGTTGGAATGCCCACAATGGATTTTCACCAGGGGAATTCAGGGCATGAATACCCTGTTCTACACTGATTGTTTAAAGGCTCTCTCTCCGTATTCAGTCTTCTACAGTTTGCTGAGAAGGTATCTATGCCTGGCTTATAGGCTTCCTCAGACCCAGCCCTGATAGATCTGTTGTACATGTGCATAACAAACAGCACCAGAAACACTAGATCCAGGGATCTGAACTTCACTTGTGACATAAACAGAATGTACTGCAGAGACACCTGTGTGTCCCAAAGGATCCCTGTGTTATAGAATAGGTTTGCCATCCATGTAAAACAGAGTTCATCCATGACCATATTGAAATGAAGCCTTCATAGCTGAACTGGAAATCATAAATTTAACCCTAGACTGACCCCCATGTCCAGTATGGACAGAGGTGATCATTAAGAAAGCATTATCCTAACTAACACCCTCACCCTACAAATCCATTACTTACCTCCCTTCTAACACCCACACAGCCTAATGAAACTCGAGATACAAATGGGTTTGGGGTGCTCAGCTAGGCTTGTACGGTCCCTGGAGGCTGTTAGACCAGAAGCAACCTATGAACCTAGGAAAGTCAGAGATAGACCAAGGATCTTGACAAGAAGTTGAGAGGCATCATTGGAAATAGATGGTCTGAGAGAGAGAGAGGGATAGAGACAAAAATTAATCTGAAGAGAGTACATGTTCAACATAATGGTGAAGGCAAAGTAAGTATATTTTTTTTCACTCAGACACTGACTTTCGATATTTTAAGTTTCTATCCTTATGCTTGTATGTGTAATAATGTTTTGATGATATCATTAGGTTTTTGTGTAGGGTTAATGATAAAAGTAAGTTTATGTGGTCCATATTCTGGTACCTGGGAGAGTGCAACTTAGAACATAATGTGCATCAGAGAATATTTGGTAATTGTTTATGGATGGTACATTATAGTAACAACTTGAAATTACTTGCCTCAGAATAAGAACACATGCTCTATATGTAGCTGTACATGACAAGGATATTCAACAACCACTTTGCGTTTTCATAATAATAGACACTGTGTGGAGCAGTTTTATACTAGCGAATAAATAGAGTATGGAGTTCACTGGATCCTATGACTTCATTATCTGGAAGCTCTCAGCCTGCCTTAGTCAGTATCATGCAAAGTGACAGAATATCCAATTATATAAAGAGAGTGAAGCACGTATTGGGAGTATCACTTTTGTAGCTGACATCCAGGAGATCAGAAGATGACGTGCTATAATTCCATGTGTCCACTGCACTGCACTGGGTGTCAGTTTAAGTTCTATTGATCTGTTAGTGCTGTTAAAAACATGGCAGCGCTCCCATCCGTGCTGACGTCTCCTTAAACGTGATTGATTATGACAGGATGAGGGTACTGCATGGAGAAATTAAATTCGAACAGCAGGTATATATTGGAAAGAGTTTTTAAATAACATGACTTCTCCTTGGAAAAAAAGAGTGGTATAAATTATATCCAGTGGTAGTTTAAAAATATACATCTGGCAGAAGTGTATATTCATCACTGTATTTTTAGGAAAATAAATAAAATGCCTGTTTTTCAACAATATCTTAATTATATCAGTAAATCCAGTACAAAGATAAATACATGGCAAATATTCTCGCTGTTTAACAAAGTCATTTTGAAACTACAAACTTCTTTCTCTCTCCATTTCTCTGTCTCCTCCCCATGGTATCCTTTCCTGCAACTATTTTCACTTGCCTCTTCTAATGTCGTCATATTTCTCTCTATAATCATATGCTGCTTGCCCTGTAGCATAAGCCATCTCAGTCATTATGGCTATATGTTATCCAAAAAGCTCTGCTAAGCATAATTCCATTTTTCCATCCATGCTTTGACTTTGTAAACTGCTTCTTGAATGAAATGTAGCATATTTTTGCATCAGTAAATATGTGTATGTTTTATAGTATATCCTTGTTATTTGTAAGTAAATATGTTTTATTCATTTTCTTATGTGATCCTATTTACCTGGGCAGTACCAACAAATGATCTGATGAGAACAGTGCACTACCACAATAAATAAATAAATTAAATAAATAAATGTGAGTGCGTGTGTGCGTGTGTGCGTGTGTGCGTGTGTGTGTGTGTGTGTGTGTGTGTGTGTGTGTGTGTGTGTGTGTGTGTCTGTATTTATGTGTATCAATACATATATAAAATGACTTTACCATGTTGAACTGAGTTTGATTCTCCCAGCCTCTACTTGCAATCAGTGATACTATCAGCAAGTTATTTGCACTTTTGTAGCATGGGTCATAGTTGAAAATGATTCACAACATGTCAGATCACTTACCTAACAAGCAAACAAGTAAGTCATGCAGGTTGCAATCCTGGGTCACATCAGAACAAAGGAAATTGTGATATAGGAGTTTTGCCAGCTAAATAAATGTATTATGTCCAAGATATAGATTCTAAAAGCTACAAATTATATTTTATGAAGTTCTGTTGTCAAGGCTTGTGCCCAGATCAAATAATTCTGAAATGCATGGTAGATTAAAAAAAAAATGGTAGATTCTACTCAAGCTTTTATGTTTGGATAGATGGCAACAATTCATCGGAATAGAATGCTGAAGGCAAACTGCATGTTTTTCCAGTCAGACACAAACAGATTTTTTTAATTTACTGTTCTGTTTTTAAAGAAAAAAAATAATTTAGCTGGTATCACAAGTGTTTTCCATTTTCGCCTGAGAATACAACTATAATGAAAGTAGTGAGTGTATGTTGTACATGTTCTGAAGTCAAGAAGGTCTGGGAGGTGATATGTTGATGAATGCGGACTGCATCTTCCATATTGGCATCAGAATCTAATAAATTATAAGAATCTAATAAATTTCATGGTTGCATGGGTGTTAGCTACAGCATTTGACTGTTGACTCACAGCTTAGACATTATACAAAATGAAATAATATCAACTGCAATCTGCTGCAATGGAGGCTCCAAAGAAAGGTGCATTTCACTAAGAGGACATTTTAACACTATAAAGGTTAATGCAGAAAAAAATGGAGAACTCTAAGGCTGTTAAAAATAAAATAGGTCTAAATATATCTGAAAATGTCAATTACTTTTAGGTAAGAGTTAGCAGGTGGGATCAGCCTAATTGCCGAGTAATAGTAGTAAATTGTACTATCTGCCTAGTAGAAGAAGTACTTCTGTATAGAAAGTAACACCCTCAGTATAACATAAGGTGTACTTTTTGTTTAGGGAAGGTGCACTGCCCCTTTTTTCCACTAAAGGGATGTGTGCCACTCAACTTCTTTACTTAAGAACTCTGGACAAAGCAAAAAATTGTGGGGCAATGTTTAAATATTACTCTAATTCACATAAAAAAATAATCAGCATGTATTTTCTAAACAAGAAGTATGAAACTGTAATGTGTGGCATTACCTGCAGAGTATAAACCTCAGTGATTTGCAAGAAAAATAGACACATTTACAAGGGACAGGGCAATAATATGAGGCAATATCAGAGTGAAATCAAGGGCAGTTGACAGATATGAAAGGATGCTTACTATGTTTTCATGACTTGAGGGATGCTTTTGCCACAATAATACATGAATTCTTAACATTTTAATGTTAATCTGACCAGTTTCTTTAATGCTTCAAACTGGACCAGATGGTTATAAGTTAAAAAAAAAAAAAAAAGTACCACACCATCATTTGGAGTAGACTAGGGCCTGGTTTTGGTTACTAATAGGCCATGCATCATTCTGATACTCATAATCAAGGACATAGGCAGTTTTCCAATCCTTGAGCCTAAAAAATCTAGGTCCTTGGTGGGGCTGTGGTGCAGTGGTTAGCATTATTACCTCACAGCAAAGTAAATATGTGTAGGTTTGATTCTCAGCTGGGGGTGCCTTCTTTGAGGAGTCTGCATGTCCTCCCTGCTTTCATATGGGTTTCCTCCAGCTGCTCTGGTTTCCTGTCACATTCCAAAGATATGCTGCTGCAAGTGGATTGCACACTAAATTGGTCCTCGGTGTGAGTGTGTGTGTGAGAGTATGGTATGCCTTCTGAGAAGGGTTGGGTGCTGAGCCAGCAACTTGAAGCCATAAAAACCATAACCGCTACAGAAGCAACAAGTGCTTGGAGGGGTGCTTGTTGGCCAATGTGCCACATGGTGCGAAACAGCATAGAGAGAAAGAGAGAGAGAGAAAGGGCAGATCCTGCCTCTTAAACTTAGAATACCAAATTGTATATAACTCCTCCTGCTTCCAGGAGTACTGTGTGATACTACACGGAGACACGTGTAAAAAACAAAGTGGCAAAAATAATGGAAAATATAAGCACATAATCAAAATGGCAGATTAAAATCTGCAGGTTTTCATGAATTGTATTGCAAAATTCTACCAATAAAGTCTTTTTGTTTTGCTTCAGAACAAGGGATATGTGATCTGTTTCTTTACATTATTGTTGTCACAAGCATGTTTGTCATGTATTGTGGCTTTCTGTTTACTAGATAACTTCAAAAATCCAATGTTATGAGGGGGCATGTAATAAGGGGGATTTATAAAATTGGTGAAAGGGGTAAACAAAACCTGAAACAGGGACATACTTCCAAAAATAAGGAGCATCCTGTGAAGTGGTAAATCAAGCCTGAATATAGGAATGTTCCTCCAAACCAGGGAAAGTTAAGAGTCTGCTGATTTATGAGGTGGAAATATGTCAAATACTGGTGGTACTTCCTGTAATGGTCCTGATGGCCACAGTGTGCCATTTCGTGGACACTGACTCTGATAGTGACCATTAACACGTGTCATTTTATTATACCTGCTAATTAACATCTCCACTCAGCTTTACACCATAAAACTCTAGTGTTAAGAACAGCGTTGCACCATATTGTAGTGCACCTCATTTATATGCTTCTGAATCACTTGCTATGTCTGATGTCAACATTTCCATAATCTATATGTCTCATTTCCATGAGGGTCCTCATTTCCATATCCCTATAGAGTCATTTGCATGCACTGCATACCACTATTTTTTTTCTTCTTGCAGGCTCAAGCTCCCTGTGTCCTTGAATTGCCTCCACCTGTGCATGTGTGCTACCTGTTCTGATTTGCACTGTGCAAGAAGCTACCCATTAGTGAATGCCAGCAATAGTTTTATTTGCAGAAATCATAGCAACATGAAAAATCTGCAGAAACAGCCAGATCTGCACTGCATGCTGAAATGTGGCAATGTAATACATGGTTCAGATTCTGTAGTATATGTCTGTTTTATTAACATATAAACTAACTGAGACAAGACAGCACTGATCTGAAAATTAAGAATTAATACAAATACACCTTCATACTGACTTATTCAGAATATATCTCCACAGATAACAGTTGCTTCTAATATGCATATGATTTCATTGTAACAAGGAAACTTTGCATAATCAGAATGCAACTGCTGAATCCCATATTATGTAATAATTACCTTATCAGTAATTCAGATTGTTTATCTACATGCTTAAAGGTGCCACCCATGACAAATTATTTTCAAATCTGTTTAAATTTCATGCTGCTGTGTGAAAAGGTTTATTTAAATTGAAAGTAGGGACAGAAATAAAATCATGCATGTTTTGACTCTGTGTGATAGCTACATACCTTCAGTTCAGAAAAAAAATATGATGGTGTACTTGGAATGGAAGAAAAGTGAAAGAAATGTTTTTCATTTGACTAAATGCATGTGAAATAAATTATGCTAGAAAGATTTTAAGATCACATCTGAATCCAGCCATACCTTTTTATCAGCTTATAATGAAATACCTTCATGTGTAAATGTTATACACAGGAAAGAATTTATCAAAATTTAAATTGCAGAACACATTTCCACAAGAGTATCCCTCTATCATGTTTATGTCTTGTGTCTGTCTAGGCTGTGTGTTTAAATTCATGGTGATGAAGCTGGCCACACACAGTCTGTGTATTGCTTCTTGTTTGAGTGCCATCACATACCAACTGATACATGCACACGTGCACATGTGTGTGCAACAACTGGTATGTGAAGACACTAAAGACATACACTGCATGTGGCCAGCAGTATCTTTCAGACTGTAACTTGTATAGGGTTGAAGTACACAAAATGTACATCTGGTTACTCTCGTACAACATAAGAGATCCTTCTTAAAAGATACACACACACATACACACTGCATTCCATTTTTTTTCAGAAACAAATGATTCATCAGCCTTATGAAATGTATCACAATGCACTCAGATTTACTTCAGATATAAATGTACTTTGAAATTCTTTAATTTTATTATTCAAATAGTGAAGCATGTTTTGATCAAGTACAAAGCTTAAACACTTTATCAGTACAATGGCAGCATTCTTCAATACTGTTTATGGATACATAATGCTTTTTTGAACAGTGTTGCAAACACTGCATACTTAGGAGATTCTCTGATTGCAACTTAGAATTACTTCATTTTAAGATAGAAGCAAATCTTAAGATACCTCTTTATATACATCTCTGTGAACACTCCTCAAACAACTTCTTTATCTATGGCATCTCAAACACAGTCTATGTTTATTACAATCATTAAGAGCCATATTTGCTATGTCTGTAATTTCTCTTCAACAGTGTCCTATCCTGCGTATAACAAACAAATGATAAGGGATGTATAGACAACCCTGCATAAACTGCTTCACAACTATTGTTTCATCTGTTTCTTAAAGGAATCTTGTAATATTATTACTTTTTTCTTTTCTCTTTGTACAGGGACTTTTGAATGAGTTTTGTTTTTAAACTCTCCTAAACTTAGTTTCTCATCTTTTAATCTGGGTGTTGGAATTCTCCTATTTAATCTGTGTCGCGTAATTAATTGAGCTGATGAAAAACCTGCATCTTGCAGTGGAGTATTCCTATATTCTAGAAAGCTAAGGGTATATCATCCTAGCAGTCACTGTTAACAATGCATGTTTCTTCCAGATTTTTAACTATCTGTAGAGTCTTTTCAGTTTGACCATTAGACCCCTACCTAGCTCTACAAGTGCTCCAACTGCTAGGTGAACTTAAGTTGTCTAGGAAGTAGTCCTTCATCCCTGTTTGGTGCAAAGCTGTGCTACTTTCTTACTTTACTGACTGCACATCTTTAATCACTTCTCCTACATTTCAACTTCAGGGCAAGCCAATATTTAGCAGTGGAAGATATTTGCTTATTATTATATTTAAAATGGTGACAAGGCTGGCATAAACACCTGCTCAGTGGATCTTAATCTTGTGTGTATCACTAATAGAATGTTAGAGGGATATATGTGTACCATGGAGAATTCTGATTTCACTGCATATAAAGAAAAGTACTTCTCTTACTCTATTCAAATGCAATTTGGATGAATGGATGGATAACTGTAAATTCACTCCAGTATATCACCCTTGTCCCTCATGCATGGAAGAAGAATGTAAATATCCCAACATATCCTTGTTCTGCCCATCTTTGGGATGTTCTTCGTTTTCCATTGCTGCAGTCCTTACTATTGGGTATAGTCCGCGTCCAGTCGGCCCGAATACCAGAGTATAAGGCTGACGTCGGTCATGGCGCCTTAGACTGGCGTCAGTACGTCAGGGTACTAATGCGCATGACCGACGTCATATCCTCAGTCTTTTTGCCGCCGCATGGTCCGATGCAGAAGCAGTTTTGCGAGTGCAGGTTGGCGTTCTGAAATATTTCCGAAACCGGAGTTTCAGACCGAAACAGAGTTGGCTAAGTACCCCGTTGGGGAACATTTTGGTTTTTCTTGCCTCAGTATTTTACCGGATGTCAGAAAAAGTGAATAACTGTATTTCTTGTGGGAAACAGATACCTCATAGGGATTACCATACCTTGTGTATACCTTGTTTAGGGCCTGAGCACGACGTTGTTGGTTGCCGCTCTTGTGCTAGGTTTAACAAACGCACTATTAAGAGGAGGTTAGACTGTGCCAGGTTAGTGTTTGGGAAGCGTTGCAATTATAAAATGCCGCCGGATGCTCCGGCGCTTCGCCCAAGAAGCGCAAGGGACAAATCAGTGAAGCCTAGGGTTGATGAACCGGCAGTCCCGGACGTCGGTTCTTTAGAAGGCTCAGTGGAGCCAGAGGTTTTGCCAGGAGTTTCCATGGAGTCTCAGGCAGAAACTTTACTATTACAGGATGTGCCTTCTCAGGAGGTAGGCCAGGCTGAGGGGGCTTCTCAGGTAACTGTTCTTCCCTCTCTTCCCAAGGTAGTTAGAGCTTCTCCTTCTGTTGCCAAAACTTCTTTGAGAGGTAGGCCTAGTTCAGCTTCAGTGGGGGCTTCTCCTAGCATTTCGGGTTCTGTACCTAAGAAACATATGCTTAAAATGGCAGAAGATTTGATTACTTTGATTAGAGGTTCTATGCCCCCGCCTGATAAGAGGCCTAGGGTGGAACCGGAGTTTGATAGTTTTGAACAATGTTCAGAGGCTTCAGAGTCTTCTGCGGAAGACTTGCAGGAGTATCCTACTTATTCTGATTCTGATGTGGATGATTCCACTCCTACAGCTTCTCCTCCTGAGGATTTCTCATTTTCAGAGACTCTGCATTCCATGAGGGAGCATTTTAAATGGGAAGGCCAGGATTACTCTGATTCCAGGAAAAGGCTTAGGGAATTCTTGTTTTTGCCCCAGCATAGGCCCTTAGCTATTCCTCCTCTAAGAGTCCTAGGGCGGACCCAGAAACTGTTTCTCAGGGGCCTAAAGGTGTTAAAGCTTCTGTGGTTAAAAATCCTGTTCCCACTGATAAAGAGGCAAGGGCTTTGGATAGGTGGGGAAAGAAAGTGTATACTTCTTCCACTCTAGCCATGAGAGCGTTGAATTGTCAGTTTCACATGCTAAAATATCAAAATTATCTCCTTTCACAATTGAAATCTAAGGTGGATGCTTTGGCGGAAGGTATTGAGTGTAAAGAGTTGCTGGATTTGGTTCATGTGTCTGAACAAGTGGGTAAGCATTCTTTGCAATGTGGTTTTGATGCTGTACAGGCCTCCTCGAGGGTGGCTGCTACTAGTTCTGTTCTTCGCAGGCATGCCTGGTTGAAGGATCAGAATTTAGCTGAGCATGTTAAGACAAGGATTTTGGATGCTCCTTTACAGTCTGATGTGTTGTTTGGATCGCCTGTGGAAGCACTTTTAAAGAAAATGGAGGACAAAGCTAAGTCTATGCAAACTGTTAAAGATTTTTGCAGGTGCAGCCAAAGTTTAGTAGAAATTGGCCTGCTAAGGGGTGGACATATCCTGCTTATGATTCCCAGTTTAGGGGTAGGTCTAGACGTGGTAGGGGCAGGGCTCAAGGTTCTTTAGGCCTAGATCAGGAGTTCACCTGCTCAGACTTCTGGTGAGGGAAGGGTCAGTCCTTTCGTAAACAGACCCAATGACCTGCCTTTTCAGCTGCCAGTGGATTCTCGTCTGGCAGCTCCTTTGGAGGAAGACTGTCTCTTTTCAAAGAAAATTGGGATTTAATTACTCAAGTCAGATGGGTGTTGGATATCATTCACCACGGTTACAGGTTTTATTTCCACACAATGCCCCCTTCAAAGGCATGCCAGACGCGTTCCTCCTCCACAAAGAAAAGAGGCTCACAAGCAAGTTTCTCAGTTACTCCAGATGGGGCCATTCAGCCAGTCCCTGTATCAGAAAGGCCTAGGATTTTATTCTCGCCTGTTCCTAGTACCAAAGAAGGGGAACACGTGGAGACCAATTTTGGATTTATCTCTCCTCAACACTTATCTGGACATTCCCAAGTTCAAGATGTTGACGTTACAACAACTTTTACCTCTGCTGGGCAAAGATCACTGGATGGTAACTTTAGATCTCAAGGAAGCTTACCTTCATGTGCCTATAAGGCTAAGTTGCAGGAAGTATCTGCGGTTTCGAACTGGAAATTCTCATTATCAGTTATCTGCATTGCCCTTTGGCTTATCTACTGCGCCCAGAGTATTCACAAAGGTTCTGGCTCCAGTGATAGCTTATTTCAGGCTTCAAGGAATTCAAATCTATCCTTACTTGGACGACTGCCTGATTCTGGCTCAAGAAAAGGAAGACCTTCTACAGCATCTGGAATATGTTATAGCAGTGCTAAGATGCCTAGGGTATTCTGTGAACGAAATAAAGTCCAGTCTAGTACCCTCTCAAGACATGTGCTTTCTGGGTGTGAGACTGAATACAGCAGCCCAGATGGCCTTTTTAACCCCGGACAAACAAAAGAGTCTGTCACTTTACTTCCATCAACTATCTCATCAGTCCGTGCTGACTGCAAGGACAGTCCTTCAAGCATTAGGGTTCATGGCATCTTGTATTCTGGTGCTTCCCAATGCAAAACTGCATATGAGGAAGCTACAATGGTATCTCAAAAATGTATGGACACAGCACTGCCAGGATTTGGACACTGTCATTCAAATAATACCTTGCCTTCAAAAGAATTCTTGTGGTGGGCTCAGGAATGTCACCTAAACAAGGGACTCTCTGTGACCCGGCCAGAGGCAAGTCAGATTTTAACGACAGATGCCTCGGACATTGCTTGGGAGCTCATCTAAATGGAAAGTGGATACAAGACAAGTGGCCTGCCAGACTACAGCATCTACATATCAACATGAAGGAGATGTTAGCAGTCCAGTTTGCATTAATGGCTTTCAAGGAGTTACTTCTTCCAGGGCAGGTGTTGATTCTAACAGACAACACAACTGTCATGTGGTACATCAACAAGCAAGGGGAACACATTCTTATCCTCTATGCAGGCAAGCAATGATTTTATGGGAGACTGCGCTAAGCTTGCAACTAACTCTTCAGGCAAGGTTTCTGCCAGGAGCACAGAACTCCTTAGCAGATGTGTTAAGCAGACAAATCATGGATCCCCACGAGTGGAAACTGGATCTTCATGTATTTCAGAAATTGACAGTGTCATGGGGAACTCCAGACATAGATCTGTTCGCTTCTCCACTAAACCACCAGCTGCCAAAGTATTGCACAAAGGGGTTTCATCACACAGCTTGGAAAGTGGATGCTCTGTCTTTCAGTTGGAAAAACCTTCATGTGTATGCCTTTCCACCTCTGCCTCTTCTTCCAAAGGTACTATTAAAGGTCAGACAAGACAGGCCAAGGATGATTTTGATAGCTCCAGATTGGCCTCGCAACACTGGTACCCACTACTACGAGTCTGGTAAAGAAGCCTCCATGGCCTTTACCTCTGATTCCTCATCTGTTATCTCAGAAGGACGGTCATCTGCTCAATGTCAAGCTTCACTCTCTTCATCTAACAGCCTGGCATATTCTGTGTTGAAACACAGCAGGTCTCAACTTCCTCAACAAGTTTTAAATGTGATTATGGAAGCTAGAAGACCTAGTACAAGAGAGTGTGCAGAAAAAATGGAAGAGATTTTTATTTTGGAGTACAGCAAAGAATTTGGAGATTTCTGAGCCTAATTTGAGTGTGGCTCTTCAATATCTTACTGAGTTATTGGACAAAGGTTTGTCCTTCTCTTCTATTAAGATTCATGCTGCAGCAATTTCAGCTCACTATGATTGTGACCCACCTTTGTTTCGCATCCTTTGTTCAAGCAGTTTCTTAGAGGGGCAAAGAATATAAGACCCCCATTACTTTGAAATTCTTTAATTTTATTATTATCTCAAATAGTGAAGCATGTTTTGATCAAGTTACAAAGCTACAAAACACTTTGAGCCTGCAGTACAATGGCTGAATTGAAGCATACTTTGTCAATACTGTTTATGGATACATAATGCTTTTTGAACTGTTGGCAATTACACTGCAAGAAGGGTGTACTTAGGAGATTCTCTTATTGCAACTTAGAATTACTTGATTTTCCATAGAAGCAATCATTAAGATACCTCTTTTATATACATCTCTGTGAACACTCCTCAAACAACTTCTTGTGGCTTTAAACCAAACTATCTCAAACACAGTCTATGTTTATGCAGACCCTCAAAATAAAGGGAAAAGATTTTGCACTTATGTCTGTAATTTCTCTTCAACAGTGTCCCATCCCATGTATATTTCAAACAAACAAATGATATGGATGTATAGACAACCCTGCATAAACTGCTTCACAACTACTGTTTCATCTGTTTCTTAAAGGAATCTTTGTAATATTATTACTTTTTTTCTTTCTTTCTTTGTACAGGGACTTTTGAATGAGTTTTGTTTTAAACTCTCCTAAACTTAGTTTCTCATCTTTAATCTGGGTGTTGGAGATTCTCCTATTTAATTCAGCTTTACAAATTATAATTGAGTGGGCCTGATGAAAACCTGCATCTTGCAGTGGCGTAGTTCCTATATTCTAGAAAGCTATGGGTATATCATCCTAGCAGTCACTGTTAACAATGCATTTTCTTCGTTTCTTCCAGATTTTTAACCATCTGTAGAAGTCTTTTCAGTTTGACCATTAGACCCCTACCCAAGCTCTGCTGCTCCAACTGCCTAGGGTGAACTTAAGTTGTTCAGGAAGTAGTCCTTCATCCCTGTTTGGTGCAAAGCTGTGCTACTTCTTTCTTACTTACTTTACTGACTGCACATCTTTAATCACTTCTCCCTACATTTCAACTTCAGGGCAAGCCAATATTTGAAGAAAGGAAGATATTTGCTTATTATTATATTTAAAATGGTGACAAGGCTGGCATAAACACCTGCTCAGGGGATCTTAATCTTGTGTGTATCACTAATAGAACGTTAGAGGGATATATGTGTACCATGGAGAATTCTGATTTCACTGCATATAAAGAAAAGTACTTCTCTTACTCTATTCAAATGCAATTTGGATGAATGGATGGATAACTGCAAATTCACTCCAGTATATCACCCTTGTCCCTCATGCATGGAAGAAGAATGTAAATATCCCAACATATCCTTGTTCTGCCCATCTTTGGGTTATTTATACACAAAATACAAGGGCTAAAAACTGCAATGAGAATGAAAGGCTAAGCTTCTTAAGATGCTCACAAGTTAATAGCCTAGTAAGTACCTATGTGCCTGTCAACCATAGTACTGTCTGACACTATGGTTTTACATGTAAACCAGAATAAGAAAATGGTTTGCACATCAATTGTTTCAATTTACTTCCATTAAAACTCATTGTATTTAACATTTGAGCAAGCATTGTGTTACATCCTACATCATGGTCAAGCCTAAGCATCATGCTTCAATTATTAATTTTAAGATTTTCTTGCTAAGATACCCAACTGATAATCTGTTCACACATTCTTTAATCCTCTCTTTATACTGTTTATTTTTTGCACATTCTCAACACAAAATGATCCCAAGAAAACTAATTTTCATGGCTTCTAATGCATGCGATTCCATGAACTACATTTTAGTTATTTATTTATTTATGTATTTATCTGTTTGTTTGTCTGTTTGTTTGTTTGTTGATTTGGTTTACAGTGATAGTCCAATAGGGAAGGTCTGCCTTTTCAGTGGAGGTCCAAGGCAAAAAGCCCCAGAGGAAAAATGTAGTAGTACAAAATATAATTTCAGAAAATAGAGGTCCAATATAAAAATTGTGCAATAAGTTATATGAGTATTTACAACAGCATTATGCAAGCCATGACAAATCAGCAAAAATTGTTATAGGAAAATACAATAATTACGGGGATGCAGCCAAGATCTATAACTGAGAGCAGCAACTACTGAAAGCTATGTGACTAAAAACATTTTCTCTGACAGAAAATATAATCAAAAAAATTTAAATTTGGAGATGCTTGTTAGCTAACTGCGTTCATTAATAGTCAGGGAAAAGATTTATAGCTTCAAGTTCTTCAAAAGCTGTAATTTTCTTGTCAGAATTTCAACAGCTTGTTTAAGAGAGGAAACTTCAACATGAGCCACACATAAAAGAGTACTCAGGATTTTTGTGATAAAAAGGACGCCAAGTCAATAATATCTAGTACACAGGATGTCTTACTTAAAAGTGACAAATTGGATACCAAACTAGAAAGTTTCAAAGAAGAGACCAGAAAGAAAATGGAACATTTATAAGTTATTATAAAACAGCAAAGTACATAAATCAGTGGTATGGAAGAAGCATAATGAATTTCTTTTAAAACAAAATAACTGGCTCATAGATAAAGCTGATGATTTAGAAAATAGACAGAGATGAAATAACATTAGAATTTATGGTATACCGGAAAAGTATGAGGGAAACAATATAATGAAATTCTTAACCTGGTTACATAAAGCATTAAATCTACCTGAAACCTTATCTTTTGAAATTGAAAAGGCACATAGATCCCTAACAGCACCTTCAAAGAAGGAAAACTCATCACCACATTCTATTTTAGTTAAGTATTTGTCTAGCTTAGAAAAAGATAAAATATTAAAAACAGCATGTTTCAGCCCATCTATTAAAATAGGTGAACATGTAGCCAGATTTGACAATGATTATTTCAGTAAAGTAGTGAGTAACAGAAAATATTGTTTATCACTGATCAAGGAACTTAAACAATATTAAAGCCAGTTTGGTGTTTCTTGCAAAGATCAAATAATTTCTTTCTGAAGGAACTAAAATATGTGACACACTGGAGGAGGCATCCACTTCTGTTAACAATAATAAACTCCTTAATAATACTGAAGAAGTGGAGTGGAACAGTATACCCTCAAGAGATAGATTGAGCTGAATTCCTGCAAAACTGCTTTTAAATTTAAAAAAAGTTTAAAAACAAGTGTCTTTTATTCTCTGATTGCAGGTTTGTATTGAACTTTAAGCTTCAAAACATATGTAAGAATGTATTTATATTTTATGATGAATATAAATGGTCAGTTTTACAATTTTACCTTATTTATAGCGAAATACTTGATATATTTCATTTAACTAAACTTATAGGCGTATTTTTAAATGTTAAACAAATACTTCCTGTAAGAGAATGTCATTAAATTATAAATAATAGAATTGGAAACTTTAAGACTGTATAAGTTAATCATTTTATTTTATTTGCTTAACTTTGCTTAGTATGTGCATTGCTGAGTTAAATGAATGTTAGACCTAAGTAATAAGTTATTTACAAGTATTATAGCACTGGTGATTTTGTTTTCTTTGCTCCTGTGTAACACATTCCTTTCACAGGTCACTTATGAAGCAAATAACACTTGATAAAATCTTGATCAAAAGAATGTTCCACTTGTGTCAGAATGTTGGATTCTTGCTTGCCTTGCTTTCTGCTGTGAGCTGTTCTGAAGAAAATCTAGGTCAAAGTTCATCACTGATGTCTGTGAAAACAAAAAGGAACTTTCTTCTTCTTTTTTCAAGTGTATATGTGAAATTGCTATTCAAAATAACATATTTTCCCTGTTCTTTAAAGTGAAGAATTGATAAAACAAAAGCTATGGCGATGTTTTATATTGAGCTGTTGCTGACATACAATTTTGCTGAAAAGATATATATATACTATACTTAATATGCTATGCATATTAATGGAAAGAAGTAAAGTTAGATGTTTGTTACTGATCAGAACAGTTTAAAATTATTAACAAAAAAGAGAAACTTAGAAAGGAAATTGCCAACTGCTATGTGCTGTGAGTTATCATTTTCACATGGTGCAATCAAATTCAGAATGTGAAGCTTAGTTCACAACAGCAGTTTACAATGGCTAAAAACACACATTTAAATTAAACAAGCAGGAATTATTTTATATATAGTCAAGATTGCTTTTAATACAAAAATTAATAAGAAGAGTAAACATCTTATGAATAATATGCATATGCACAAGGAATAAAATATCTATAATGTAAGATTAATAAAAGAGCAGTATCAGCAAGTTAAGAAATATATACACATACCGTAATGTCTAATAGAGAGTTGATGATTAAAACCTCATCGATGGTAGAAATACAAGTTATATAGAATTAGGTAGAATATTAGTGGGCAAATAAGACAGAAAATCTATATTAATAACAAATTGCTTATAAGAATGTTATGTATTACATATACCTGCATATAGCGGAAATGAAAAAGTACAAGATCTGATATAATTTACATATAAAAACATATATAAATATTTGAAAATATCCTAAAAGCTGAAATTTAAAGCTTTGTCATGTGACCTTTGACAATTTTAGTATACTGTATGTTATTAGATTCACTAATACTACCTGAAATAAATAATTTCATAAGTGGAGCTGAAATTTGAATGTTATATTGCTGAACCAGTAAATCCATTTTGATAGAAAAATTAGCTAGATTTTTCAATATGTTTGAACTTGGGAAGGGAGAATGGGATTTGAATTAAGGACATTTTAACTTTTCTATACAATATAGACTGCATTTTTTTGCTCCATAGAAATAGCAAGTCAATCTCTTTGATCTCAGTAATGTGCACATTTTATGAATTAGTTTAATAAGCTAATGAATTTTTAAATATGTTCTTATTTATCATATTAAGAGTGCTACACAATTTTGAGATACAGACACTTGCACCTTTAAAATTAATTCAGGGCTTTTGTCAGATGTATAAAGTGTGTATATATCTTTTAACATGATGAATATATATGTACATTGATTTTCCTTTTGTATAATAGTTTAGTGTGATAAGATTACCTGTCACCTGTAAGTTTACAGATATCCTTATCTGTTCAGGTCCCTCTTTGTTCTACTTATTTATGTAGAGACTTAATTATAATAATGTTGAATGAATGAATAATTTAGGAATATGTAATGGATAATTTACACTAGTATTACATAAACAGGTATATAGTGCACTATTTGTTGAATTAATTAATACTTGTGATTAACAGAAGATAATTATTAAACACTTATGTAGTCATGGGAAATAGTTTTAAATGGCAATATATGTAACTAAATTAATAGTCTCTTGTTATTATTTTAACTCATGTATTATATTGTTTCAATTATTTGTAAGTGACCATAGCTTTTGGGAAGTTTTTTTATGAATTTTTGAATATTGGTAGGCAGAGAGATATTATAGTAGTTTGTCTATTTTTTGGCAAGTTAGGAACGTTGGTATCCATAGTAGGTTGTGCTTTATTAGTAATATGTACAGTTACAGTTACCAACTTGTTTTTGTTATTTATGAGTTTTAGTGGTTTAGTTTTTAACAGGGAAGAATTCAAAAAATGTGGAATGTTAGGATAGTGCTGGAGAAATGCATTAGAGTCTTACATACAATTAAGTTGATATGGTGGATGAATGTGTCATATTATCTTTTAAAATATTTTTTTAAGTACACAGTATGGATAGTTTTAATCTATTATCTATTAATGAAAATAGATTAAATAATGGCAACGAACATTAATGAGATAAATGGAGGTGACACTATATTCTTGCAAGAGATGCAGTTGGTAAATAAAGATATACAGTATTTAAATAACTTAGTTTACAAAATGTTATAATCTGCTTCTTTTAACAACAATATAAGAGGAACAGCTATACTTTGGAGAAAATCTGCTGTAATGCTTAAGGTCATGGAATCCATTAATGATCCCAAAGGAATGTGTACATTTGTTATACTGAAATGTAATGGCAAACTCTGTATACCAGCTAATTTTTACTGGATCACTGGAATACGTGCAGGAGTAGATAAAAACCACTTAAACTTACTAGAAAGTCATTGGAAGGGTAGTTTAATTCTAGCAGGGGATTTTAACTGCATATCAAATATAGAAGATTACAAGTGAAAAGCAGAAAATAGATGAATTAGTAATAATAATTTATATTATTACTAATTAATTGATAGGATTTAGGCCTCTACAGATTTATTTAATAAAGTAAAATATTTTAAAATGATTGCTTGTCTTTTATCTGATCATAATGCAGTAAGTATTATTGTACTAATGGATAAAAAGAAATTTCAGATTTTTATAGAATCCCAGTATATATGATGAAATTAAAATAATTTGAGTGTTATGGTAAGGAACAAATTGAGAATTGCTGTCTTTGAATGATAATGGTCAGGTTAGTAAAGTCATACTTTGAGAATCCTTAAAAATGCATATTAAAGATAGAATGGGTAGATGGGCTAGTACTGAAATGAAAGAGTGAGATATAGAGTTGTTAGAAATATGAGATGAAATATGTAAAGCAAGGTTTGAACAAAAAAACAAAGAAATTAAGTAATACTGAAGTCGTTAAAAAAATTATGAGAAAATAGTTTTAATGAATAAAGTGGAGACAGCTTTAGAAAAAATAGTATTGAACAGTTATACAATGACATCAAAATGATCTACATAGATTAGCTAACAGAAGTCAGATGTTAAGCAAAAAGGCGCAAATCAATTATATTCAAAGTCCTCACACTAATAAGCTTACTTCAGACATAGAGGAAATGCTTAATACTTTAAAAAAAGTCCATGAGGATCTTAATAACCTTAAAAATAATAATCTTCATGATTACAGACTTGACAAGTATTTAAAGAAAAATGTTACTGATAAACTTAATGAACAACAAACATTTATTTTATTTAACATTTGTTTACCAGGAAAGTCCAACTGGGACAGAGACCATTTTCAGCAGAGGGCTGGGTGGAAATGCTCCAGATGCATGTCTTTTAAATATCTCTGTTGAATAAGCCTATTACCCTAAAAAAAAGTTAAAGAAGCTTTAAAGTTGGAAAAAGTGGTAAAGTCCCAGGGTTAAATGGTTTATGTATGAAACTATATAATCTGCTTCATTTAAATATTTGAGAATTACTGAGTGACATTTTCAGGATAATTCAGTGACAAAATAATTCCTCTCACATGGACATTTTCTATAATCTAATTTGTACTTAAACAAGGAAAGGATAATAAGCAAGTTTCCTCATATAGACCCATTTCATTATTAAATATAGACTATAAAATATTTACTTCCATCTTTGCTAAAGATTAAGAGATATGGTAGAGTAATTAATAAAGATGAAACAGGATTTACAGTCAGTAGGCTAATGTATGATAATATAAAAAGGGTAATAACTGTCTTAAATTTGGCAAAAGGACTAAACAAGAAATTAGCTATTGAACACTTAGCTAATAATATAAGAAGCAATGAAAAAAGTGATGGATTCTCAATTAACAGGGATTGTCAAGCTAAAATACAGCTTTTTGCAGGTGCTATTTTACTATGTATAAGAGATTTGAATTATTCAGTTCAAGAAATACATGAGGAAATTGAAAAATTTCAAGAAGTATTGCAGCTGAAATTGTATATAATAAAACTAAAATGTTAGTGTTAAATTAATTACTAGATAGCAAGTTTAATGATAAATATAATTAGGAAGGAAAAGAACTGATATTTAGGAATAAAAATCTATCAAGATGTAAGTAGGGTTATTAATAATAATTTTGAAAAATAATTGAAGTGTTACTTCTACTAAAATGCAATGATTTTTTTTCACTTTCAAAGGTAGGTTAGTACTTATTAAAATGATTATAGTACCCAAGATTATACATATATTGCATTCAATAACTTTAATACCTGATAAAAAACTTTTAAAGAAAATTAAAAAAAATAATTTCATTATTATGGTATCCTAAAAGGCTGAGAATTGCTTGTAGAACCAGTATATGGGAGCATGGTGGTATTAGCTTCCCATCTATTGCTGCAAATTTTAACTCTATTATACTGAGGATCAACTTGTCTTACACTAGCCAATGGGAAACCATTCAGGGGCAGATTTTTACTAAATTCTTATAAGTTCATCAACTATGATAAATTAGAAATATGTAACAATCCTTTCATCTGGTTGATAAAACTTACATTAGAAGGAAATTAATTTCAGTTTTTAGGTTCTTAAAATAGTTAAGAAATAGGGCTTTAAAACCCCATTGATATGAAAATTATTTTTGTGCTTTCTCATTGCACATACCTTTATATTTAAGGAAACTCAGAAAAATGTTAAAATGAATGTACTAAAATTAATTAATTTGTATTATGGTCTTATGGTTTTGAAAAAGGAAAAGCTAGCTCACCAGAATATTTAATGAATGATTGTAAGTTGGATGAATCTGTTAACCAGTTAATATTATCCATCAGTAGGAAATTAAATGAATTTGTAAGTAACATGAGTGAAGAGGAACAGAACACTATTCACCCATTATATGAATATATGAATGCTGTCATTGAGGGTAAATTGACCTACAAAGGAAACTTGTCCATGTTAAGTAAGTTAAACTATAAATAATAATAATTTTGATGCAAAATTCTGGAACTTTTTAGGTAGTAGTGGATTGCGTGACTCAATAGATGGTAAGAGTAAAACTGTTACTTAAATCAATCAAATTTATTCAAGTTTATACTGGAAAGATTTTATGTAGAAATATATACATAGAATGTTTGTTACTCCCTATAAAATCTCAAAGTTTAATAAAATGACTTCTTCAGTCTGTTGGAGATACAGTAAAGATATAAAAGCTGATTGGACAAATGTTTATGGACTGTGAAAAATTAAATATAAATTGGGAAGAGATAAGTTTGTTTTTAAGGGGCTATGGTCTGATAATTTTTCTTTAACTACATCAATAATAGTAATGAGTATTCTACTTCCTTTATCTGTAAACATCAAACAACAGAACTTGTTCTGGAGTCTTCTGGCTGTTGCTTGAAAAGTTATTACAAAAAAATTGGAAACTGAATTCAGTTCCTACATTCAAAGAATTTTTAAATGTAACAGCAATACTATGTAAAACTGAAAAAGAAGTGATCAGAACAAGATCTGTAAATCATATTAAGACCTTTAGTGGTTGTGATAGCCTTGCCATGCTGCTATTAAAATACCAAGACTCGTAATGTTTAATTACATGAGATTACCTTGATGATTCAGTGTATTCCTAATGTTGTATAGCAGTATGTGATTGCTTTTCTGTGTATATACTATAAATATGTTAAGTTAATAAAATTTTTCTTTAAAAAAAATACAATAATTACAGTGGTATACAGTTTGAGACATTTGTAACAAATAAAATTATCAAGGACATTTCATTGTATACACTTTAACAAAATAATTTTTGCTTAAACATATTCTGCTACTTGACTAATTCCAGAGCATTTATTTTTATCATGTTAATTACCACGCCTCATGCAAAACATAACAACAAGCTTCTTGTGCTTCATTTATATAAACTTCGGTAGGCTGTCACAACAAATTTAGTGAATTTTTTTACTCATTTTAATACTATCTTCTTCTCATGATGCTTTACAATTAAAATTTAAGGATAATAAAAAGAAATGAGCTCCAAAACTCGTTTCACTTAAGCATAGGGTAAATATGTAATCAGGCAACCCTGAGCTGGATTCCAGTTATAAGCCCTTCGATGTATACTTTACTCTGAACAGGATATACTAGTTAGGCAGAATATGTCATTGCACCTATTAGCAGCTCCCTGCAAACATGCATTTTTCATCAGAAGAAAATATTTGGATGAGTAGCATGTACTCTGGAAACTTAAACATAATTTTTATCATGCAACATTTATAAACAGTAAGATGATAACTTTCCATTTCAGGGTATGTAATTACACTTTCTAAAAAGGTCTGGGTGGTTCCTCATAGGAAGAGAGGTTGTAAGACCATAACTAGGAAAAACAGTGGCCACAATAATTGACCTGTACCCTCTGGTAAAATAATGTTGAAGATTTTTCTTAGACTAGTTGCTACTACTGAAGGTTTTGCATAATTATGTGATTATTGTCTGCCCTTTGACAGGTCTCATAAGAAAGAAAGCTTCTGTGAAGCTGCAGTGGTGTTTTAAGGAATTATCTCTGATTTTACTAAAGACTTTACCTTGTACACCAGCACACCAGAGGTAGAATTCGGGTATTTATATCACCAAGACATACAAAGTGATGATCACTCTATGCTGAGGAACCTGAGGAGATATTTATCTGTTGAGAGCGTTTAGTTTCAAAGTAGGTGCTGTACCTTGAAATCCTACTTTTTAGACAGGTGACCAATTTGGTAACAGATCGTGCCCCTTTACAATGGTCAAGTAGGCAAACTGATGGTAATACCAAGTTATGCAGGTAATAACTATTTCTCCTGTCCTTTCAGAACACAGTGGCATACAGACCCAGTCTAGCCAACAGAAACAATTATGGATTGCTCAGGGTCTAAAACCTATCATTCTGATTCCAAACCTCTGGTTTTGTGTTAGGATAGGGTAGGTTCATAGGTTCATACTAGGCTATCTGCCCTAGGGCATTTATAAGCCTAGCCAGAGTATGTTTGGCTTTCGCCACCCATTTTAAATTAATTTTGCTATGCCCTTTTTCAAGGTTATAGGTTCATAGGGTAGTTGTGTATTCTCACTAACAAGAATGTTGTACATGCCTTTAAATGTGCCCATCTGGACTATAGCTTTGGTTTGCCTTAATTTTTGAAATAAACCTGTATTTTATATAGTCCAGCCACCAGTGTGCCTGGTTTGGGGGTTGGGTATTTAAATAGCTGTGATGAAATGCCTGTAATAAAATAAAATAAAAATGGCTTGGGGAAGAAATAAAATTGCAAGAACCTGTAGTTTATTTAGTGCTTTCATTTTTTCATCATGTAGAACTTCTTCAGAATACTATCAAAAGTTAAGAAATACAGAGGTTTAAATAACACATCTAGGAACTGATTGACTTGCTTCAACCAATAGAAGTTCTACATGATGAGAGAATGAAAGCGCTACATAAATTACAGGTTCTTGCAATTTATTTCTTCTCCAAGACATTTTTATTTTATTTTCTCAGAAGTTTTTTCTTTAATATTTACTATTGTATATATATATATATATATATATATATATATATATATATATATATATGTGTGTGTGTGTGTGTACATATATGGTTTCACTTCATAAACTCGAATTGCTGAAATATCGAACTTCAGCAATTCGTGTCCATGAAGCCGAAACCTCAAAATCACGAAAGTGCAGAGTCGCGAAAGGGACTATGTCAAATTCGTGGTTATGCATTTCTGTGATCATACAGCAGTTTTCAGATGGGATGATGTCTGCAGTGTAAGGTGAGTGAGTGTTTTTGTAATGTGTACGAATGGGTTAAGGTAGGTAGGTGGAGGTATGAGTGTGTGTTTTGGCTGTGTGTGTGTTTGTTTTATTTTACTGATTGTGCGATCTCGGAGTTATATATATAAGTAGGGGGTGTGAGGGGTGCAGCGGAGCTTGCCCCCCTGCATTTGTGTAGTGTAGGTGTGTGTTTGTGTGTTGTGTTTTAGTGTTTTGTTACATGGGTGTTATGGTGTGTGTGTGTTTTATGTTGTATTCTGTGTGTTCCCTGTTGTGCAGTCGTGTTTGTGAGGTGTCGGTGTTTTGATGGTTTTGACATTATATGCTTGAAATGCTGAAATTCGATATTTCTGCATTTCGAGTATATGAAGTGAAACCACACACATATATATATATATATATATATATATATATATCTATATATATATATCTATATGCGTGTATGTATAGAGTTTACTTTCAGTTGGTCAACTAGCAGGCATGACGACATCCTGAAAGTAAACTAGTCTGCGTTGAAAATGGAAACTTTGACTTCCTAGTAAGTGTGCCTAATTTGCAAATATTACTTAAAAAACATAAACATCATCCTCCATGTGGGGGCCTATACCCCCCCCACACACCCTGCTAATTTCATATACTAATTTGAGATTGCACAATCCCTCGGAAAAGGAATATTCACCTACTCCGAGACTGTTGATCTCACACACCTGTCAACTATCTGCATAGTCGACCAAATGTGGTCAGTTAAACAGGCCAAAACTCCCTGTTGTTGACCAAACCAAAGGAACCCATATACACACAAACATACATATAATATTATATATATATATATATATATATATATATATATATATATATAATGTGTGTAAATGTAGATATATATATATATATATATATATATATATATATATATATATATATATATATATATATATATATATATATATATATACATATATATATATATATATATATATATATATATATATATATATAAATGTGTGTGAGTATATATATATATATATATATATATATATATATATATATATATGTGTGTGTGTGTGTGTGTGTGTGTGTGTGTGTGTGTGTGTGTGCATGTGTGTCTATATTAGAAACATATTTATTTATTTTATTATTTATTTATTGACATTTGTTAACCGGGTTAGTCCAGCTGGGTTAATAGCCCATTTTCAGTGGAGACCCGAGGAGAAAAGCTCCAGTTAAAAACAATTTGCAGTTTGTTGAGATTTAACAATACAAGAATAATACTATTTAAATACATGTAAACAAAAGAAAAATAAGTGGAGAGAAAAAATACAAACAAAAATAGACAAGTAGCAATCCACAAAAAATAGCAAAGTCAGTAGGTATAAATGGGTTTTCATTCATTGTTAAGAGATTATAATTTCTGGATAAGTATCTGGAGGTCACACAGATAAAAAAGATTGGGACTAATACAAGTGGATTGTAATGGGAATGAGATATAAAGAAAAAAGGAGGAGTTACTGCCACTCACTGGAGAATTTTCACAGCAAAAAGAAAGCTGGTCTACCCAGTAAGATCATCACAATTCAATTTATAAAAAAGTGCAAAATTTGAGAGATGGGCTTTTAAAAATGTTGATCTTGGAATAACTAGCGATCAATAAAAAAGGAATATTTCGCTGTAGTAATTGTTAAGCACGTGCCTCATCTGTCAAAAATGATTGATTTACACATCCAGCGGTCAAGAAAAGTTATTTTAACCCTTTTTTCATACTGCAAAATTAAACTGTTGTGCATGTAGCAGTGTGCAACTTTTGTCATGCATTCTGCATTGGATAAACAGTACTTTACAAGACAGAATATGAAAATACATAAGATTCAGAAGTATTAAAAAGCCATATATGATGAAGATTATAGCAATCTATGCATCATTCTAAATACATTATTTGTAAATTTCATATTCTAAAAAGATGTCATTAATTCAAGGAGGTGATGTCAACAGTTTCTTAGAACTAAACAAATATAAGTGGCAGCCTATTCTTAATGTGTTTGTTTTACTACGACTTAATGGACAGATGTCTATTGATCACTAGTTATGAACTACATCAATAAGGCATTAGTTAATGTTAATTAAATGCTGTTGGTGATGATGTCAAAATATTGCTAGATGGAAGGCTTTCACGCTCTGAAGTAAAAAAAAACAATGAAATTCACTCACTTCTTATTCTGTGTATTTCCTTGTCAGTTTTCTGGTCTTCGGCATTATGGTAAGTCAATTGTAGTACAGCCATATATATCTACTGTAGTACAGCTATACATATATATATACATATATATATATATATATATATATATATATATATATATATGTATGTATATGTATATATATATATATATATATGTATATATATATATATATATATATATATATACATATATATATATATATATGTATATATATGTATATATCTATATATATCTATCTATGTGTCTATATATATATATATATATATATATATATATATATATATATATATATATATATATATATATATATATATGTATATGTATATATATATATATATATATATATATATATATATATATATATGTATATATATATATATATATATATATATATATGTATATATGTATATGTATATATATATGTATATATATATATGTATATATATATATATATATATATATGTATATATATATATATATATATGTATATGTATATATGTATATATATATATGTATATATATATATATATATATATGTATATATATATATATATATATGTATATATGTATATATATGTATATATATATATATATATATATATATATGTATATATATATATATATATATATATATATATATATATATATAAAAAAAACACACACACACATGTTGGATATTTTAGCAATGTGCACATAGACAGTATTATTACCAAAAAATTATTGAAAAACTTAATTTCAACTGGAAAACAAATATCCCTTTGTGATTCCTTAATCCATATTCTAGAGTATTCATAGACATAATTTGTCTGAATAGTGATACTGTTAGGGAAAGGGCTTTCTGTAAGTTAATGTGTATGGTTAGGGTTAGCAGTAATGTGCAAGGACGGTCAGAGAGCAAACACTAGCAACCCTAACTCTGTCCCCTCCAAAATCACTTAGTCTAATTTCAATACATCTAAAAACATTTAATATAAAACAAAACAACAAAACATTTGAAAAAGTAAAACAGTGTTTTTGCAGGAGTGCAAGCCCCCCCGTACCCCTTGTTAACGATATGTTACAGCTCTAGGATCACACAACAGTGAGGAAAATGGCAAATTTCCATAGTCGACTGTGTGCAGTCTCATAAAGACCACCCACATCGCAGCATACGTACAGCTGTACAAGTCACTCTAGCACAAGATTCACTTATACTGCTATCACAAAACTTAATGCACAAGATCAAAAAATACATTGATGTAATGCTAGCATCTAAAATTAAATGGAACAAATGGAACCTTGTATATAAATATATAATTACTACTTTACATCACAGCAGACTGTGTTATAATATACTTTAGTTAAATACTTTATTTAGCTAAAAAACTCAGGACGTGCTTTCATCTTTACATAAAAAACTTCATCAGACTGAATGAATAAAACCAAATTCATCTTAAATGTAATCCATTGTTACAATGGATAGTTCTGTGAAATGTATTGGAGAAAATAACTGGAAACATTTAAGTATTAATAAGATGATGATCACCAAAGTGGGGAGCAAACCAAATTTTGTAAATAGATGTCAGGATTTTAAAGAAATGTTAAACATGTTTCTGAACTATAATGGGAATAGAACCAGTAAGAAAAAAACTATGTTTCCTTTTGATTTTTATTCAACAATGTAAATGTATTAAAAAGAATACTGATGGCTGTACTTCTTAAAAGGCAACAAATATGTGTCTCCAGAATATTTTAACTGCATGTTTAAAGGAGTCATTTACACAGCTTTATGTGCTATATTTTTTTTGAATTTTACATCAAATGGACCATTAGAAAATTAAATCACAGCCTGCATGAACATAATTATGCAGTTAGAGTTTGCAAATATAATGGCACCTTGTGGTGGCATTCTAAAGAATGCTTCCATGTTAAAACATGTCATTTTATGATTTTTGAATATAGTACATTGGATATAAGGAGTGGATTTAAAGAAAATATGTTGTATGTTATAGAATTTTATTGACAAATTCATTTAGATGCAAGTATAAAACCTGGTTTAAATGAAGAAGTTAATTTTAAATGCAAATTGAAGAAAAGGGGGTTTAATTAATCATGTGATAGTTTCAAATGAAGTTGGATTTTATTTGAGATGAATTTAGTTTTATTCACACAGCCTGATGGAATATTTTATTTTAATGAATGT